>NC_080060.1:3437634-3522634 GCF_026212465.1 Amaranthus tricolor | reverse complement strand
AGGGTTTCTTAAATTACAGATTACACAATATTACATTTATGTTAACTTTTATAATTATTAATATTTTGTGATATTCGGTGAATATCATTTTATTCTCATATTCTAACACCCCTCTTCAAGTTGGGTCGTAGGGTCATCAACACTCAGCTTGGACAATACTTCTTCAAATGGTAGAGCTCCTACGGCTTTGTAACACTCCTGAATTTTCAACCCCTTAAACAAAATCAGAAATCGTGAAGGAAAGGAGGAAATTCGTGTGTTACATAAAAGAAAAGGAAGAATAATTAGAATAACGCTAAAGATTAATTAAAAAGGTGAGTAAGTGGAAATTTCGGCAGCATCTTTGCTGAAAATTGAGGATGTAACAAGGATATATAAATGGATAACATAACTAAAATAATCTAAGGTCTTTAATGCCTTCAAGAATACATTACGACGGAAAGAATCATCGTCGGCTTCTCAAATCATCAACTCTAACGAGGATCGTGTTTCCAGTGTTAACGCATCGATCTGACGGATACTAAAAGAGTATTCTCACTACTGTACATCAAAAAACTACTCAGCGGAACTATGGATCATACAAGGAGTCACATGACTCCATACAAAGAAATTATACAATCCCAAAATAAAACTTTACAAGTAATATAGAAGCTACAAGCATTAGACAATTTGTACACAATTGTTACGACCGTACTCCGCTCTTTCCCCCAATGCAAAGCAAAAGAAGCTCCTATACCTGTCATGTCAAGCTATGATCCTCCTACTGCTCAACATAATGACCATAGTCAGATGTGTCATAGCAGGAACATCATAGAGAGTCATGAGCAAACAACAACAAACATATACACGTCAGTAATTAATGAACTTATAACAATTGAAGTCATTGAACAAACTATAGACAACGATATAGTATGGCAATAACAAGTCTACTCATCTGTCTAAACACCTCTATTTACTCATAATTTCTCTTTCAAACTACTAATCTCTCGAGTATATTCAAAGGTAGTGGATCCTTTCTCTATTCATGGCATGGTGACAAGGGCAAGGGCGTTATCGGCCATCCGACGCCCATGGCAAAGTATGAGCTCATGCCCCCTCTAACTGACCCTCTGGGGTCCTACCTTCGTGAAAAACTAACACACTGGGGTACTAAACCAGTGAAGAGGCCACCATATTGGGGTTTTCAAGGCCCGCATGGTAACACCTCGGTCAAGGGGCGGTATCGGCCATCCGGCGCCCAGTGATCCAAGCATGCTCATACCCCCCTTACGGTGGTCCCGTCGGACCTCACCTAAGGGACTACTAAATCAATTGGACATAATCCAGTTGAGTCACGCCAACTAATCATAAATCAAGGCTCAATAAGTATGAAATCACTTCGATACCACGCACAACCTTAGTGAGTTCTCCACTATTTAGAAATCTGTTCTCATAGTCTCCTAAGGCTTTTATTCTACTTTCCTATATCGCTATTATGACTATTCACTAGCATGGTTTACTTTATGGTGTTCTATAATTCTAATGCAATGCATATAATCATATAATATTGATAATACTTTGAAACGATGAGTATAATGATTAATTACTGCGTGTACGTACCTGCAAGCGTCACTGCACGACCACAAGTTACAAAAATCACCCAACTAAGGGTCTACTTTCCTCTTATAAACTAAGAACCTATATAAGTTAGGAATAGAACTTATAAGTTCTCTTAACTACTTTGTCATACCAACTAGATGCCCAAGTAAACACTATCATCCGCTTGAGCTAAGTCTTCAATAGCTCTAACACACACATCTCATTCAACACCCATCATAATCATTAACTCAACAACAACATAAGTCTTTCCATCAATTTAAGAATAAAAGGATTATGTAAATCGTTCCTTTACATCAACCATATTTGAATTATATTGATTCACGTTACCAAAAAAAATAACAAATCACACTTAAATCTTACGATGTTAATATAGTGCTAATATGATGATAATGAAAAATCTTAAAGTTATCACATCGCAATATCATTTATTACATTCTCCAAGGTTAGAAAGAACTATAATCAAACATCGTAACAAGTAACTTTAGCAACCATCAATGATAAGTTGACACTATACTCATGATGTAGCTATAATAACAACCTAACAAAAGTACTTGTGATTAACAACAATCAAACAACACTAATTAACAACTATTACTCCCAATTAAGAACCAAGACCACTTCCATAGTCAACTACAAGCATACCATTACCAACTGTCACATATCACAACAATATATAACCAAACTAAGCCTTAAAACAATTTGTAAAGTTTTCCAATCAACCATCTCACTACCAAATGTAGCATACACACACATCATAAGCAATTTCATCTCGAAATCGAGCCCTAGACATGATAAAGATGACATTTTTAACCAATACTCATTTCAACTATTCAAAGTAGTAACTCAATAATCAAGTAAACATCAATTTATCAAAGAAATACTTAGAAATCAAAGAACAAATGGCTCACAATTATAGAGTTAGAGAAGGGGAGCGAAAGCAAGGGACTTGTGATGGTGGTTTGCACGGCTGGAGTGTGCACAGAGGCGGCACAACCCTTGTGGTGGTGCTGCTGGCGTGTGCGGGTAGGAGAAGGTCAGGGCTGCTACTCGTGGGAAGGGAAACGCGTTGGTGTTGCCGGTTGCTGCTTGTGGAGGCTGCCGGTTGCTCACAGGGAGGGAGGAGGGAGTGATAGAAAGAGAGAAGAGAAGAGAGGGGATAAGAGTGACGACTTCTTGAGCATTTAGGGTTTTTACGGGTTTTTATACTTGTTATTACTATTATCATTATTATTATTATTATTATTATTATTATTATTATTATTATTATTATGTTTATTTATTTTTGGGTTTATTTATTTATTTATTTTTATTTCAATTCATTTTCTTGCGAGACCCAACTAAGAGACTCACGTTCGTGGGCTCACATATTTTAATAAAATAATCATTTTGATCCGAACCTCTTTATTTAAGAAATTATAACTATATATATATATATATATATATATATATATATATATATATAAGTTAACATTTAATTCATGTATGCAAGAAATTTATTAATACTGATTTGTGTGGAAAGGGCATGAATTTTCAGTTTGGTTTTGTTAGTGCTTTATTCTATTCTTAAGAGTCATTAAACAAATTGAAAGGATAGTTTAACTGATGTTAAACTAATTATAATAATTAAAAACCAACTTTTATAGTTATTATTGATAAATAATATTTTTTTATTAATAGTTGACTTATGAAGAGCTGGAGAAAGTGATTGATAAGATGCTTATGGAAAATCCCGAACCACTTAATGAATTGATCTCCAAGACATGTTTTGCGTAGATTTTTGTTTTTGTTTTCTTCTGTGTAGTACATTTTGCTTTTGTTTGGTATAGTATGGTTACAATAGTATGTTTTTGTGGAATGCTGATGGTTTAGTTACGATAGTATAGTTGCTGCTACTACTGTTGTTTTTGTATTACAGTTAAGATAGTTGCTGCTTCTGCTGTGACGTCTTTCCTGCTACTGCTGCGATTCCTGCTTGTTTCGTAGCTGACTGCTGCCTGCTTGTTTGGAAGCAGTGGGTGGATGGAGTTTTGGTCTGCTTATTTTGAGCTATTGCAGTAGCTTTGTTATTGAATGTTGCTGTAGAGTTGTGCTTGATGATGTCGGCTGATGCAAAAGATGGTTGCTCTGTCATGCTACCTCTGCAAGCGAAGAGTTAATGCCTGCTGTAGTGCTGGTGCTGCAGACTTCTATTCTATAAGGTGCTGCCTCAGCCTCTGCATACTAAGCTGTGTACGGTGTCCTAATGTTGTGGCAGCTGCTGTGATCGTCTTTGGGGGCTGAATTCTGATGCCTGCTCACGTGCTTCGAATTGAAACCCATAAGTGATAAAACGATCTCTTTATTACTTGGATTTTGATTCATTACATATTTTTTTTCAACTCATGCTTTTAGGATCTTATAAATATATCGACACATATTTGAGATTGAAGATTTATTAACGTCTTTGACTTCATTCACAACCGGAAAAAAAAGCCTTTTTTTATATTTATAAATTTTTGTGTGAGAAGACGTGAGACATTTTTAAATTTAAAAACTATGTATAATTTTCAATTTTAATTAAGTATAACTAATTTATTATTAATTAATTTAGACTTTTGAAAATTCAACCATATTTTCAAAATGATTTGTATTCAAATTTAAAAAATTAAGCTTTATTACAGAAAGCAAGCTAAGTGAGCTTAATTATTTATTTGGAAAAAAAGTAAAATTATTTTTAAAAAGTCAAAAAAAAATATTTGATAACCGAATATTTGGTATCAGATACGGATTAAACAGGATATCCGAATTGATCTATCCGGTATCCGATTTTGAACACCCCTAGGTTGAAAGGCTTAATTTATACAATTATTAGTATATGAACTCTTTGTTTTAAAATTGTCCCACCAAGAGACGGTCACATAGCTCTTTTATGTTTCTCTATTCGCATTGAGTACTATTAATTCGTTTTCTTTTTTCCTCGATTGAATTCCTTGCTTAGTGTTTACATACCTTCAAAACACATACAGTTTCTTAAAAAAACGCTCATTTTGTATGCAATAAATGCGACCAAACATAAAATACAATTAAAAATAGAAAAATAATATAAATCACATCATTTAAGCTAATAAATTATAAGAAAAATCATATAAAATATAGAGTTATCTCTATTAGATAGAGCACGCGAGAATCTCCAAATAATTTTTTTTATTGCTTTTGTTTCCCGTATTTGATCAACATATGATGACCTCAATTCAAAATAGTGAGTCCTAACTAAGTTTGGAAACATATTCCCTAAACAAAGTAAAATATAAGAGACTAAAATAAAATATTATTAAACTAACTAAAACATTTAAGAAATTAATGATTGTAGTTTGTACTTTACGTAATTATGATAACTTATTTGATTGAAATCATGGATCAATTGCCTTCAAATCTCTAATAGATTATAAACTTTCATCAAAACCAACCATTTTCTGAAACTTTTCAAGGGACTCTCTTTGTATTTTTCGTTGTCTTAGTACAGACATAATAATAAAAATGAAAAAGTAAATTATAAATCTAAACATATACAGTCAAATAACATAAAATTAAAAATTAATATATAATTAATCCTTACGTTACCTGTCATGCGTAAAAAAAAAGCACTTTCACCTTCTAACAAGCCTTCTTTCCTCTTGAATATCCGGCCATTTACATCCTACAAGCTACCACTTAAAAAAATCAATGACGCAATTAATAACAAATATAGCATAATTATCAAAAAAAAATTAAATAAAACCTTATAAATGAAGAAAAATGAATTAAAAGCAAACCTAATTTTGAATAAGCGGATGAAAATTGAATTATCCCATATTAGTAGGTTAGAAAGAGATCAATATTTGGAACTAATATAAGAGAATACAAATACATCTCTAATCCTATTTCTCTCTCCCTCCTAATCCCACACGGCCACGCCTTTTTTTTCTACGTATCGATCCCGTTGTATTCTACCCACTAATCCCATTTTAAATATTAAGACGTAGCTAGTTTTGATTAATCAAAATAATACCATATGTGTATTAAAACCGTTTATCCTAATGATATGCGTCGTAACCATATTCATTTAAGTTGCAAAAAATCCTAACTGTAAAATGATAAATATTTGACAAATCAACCAATAAATTTTTCATTAATTAATATAATAATAAACAACATATATACTCCATCATATGTATAAAAATATTCTCTATCATGCATAGTAGATACATATTATATCAGTTTAGTTTATTTATTAAAAGTTAATAATAATTAAATTTAAAATATTTCTTGCATTTTCACCAGGAGTTAAGCTAGTTATAAGCTATTCTATTGAACTAGAAAAATATTACATGTAGATTTTTTTTTTCAAAGTAATTAATTGTTTAGAGTAAATTAACTTATTCATAACTATTACTTGCTTTAACCAACTACCAAACACTAATATTAAATACTCCTTAGTTCTCTAATGTTCTTCCCGTGAGAAAGAAATTTGATTTATGTTTTTGAGACATTTTTCGAAGATAAAGTATATCCATACGAGATCTTGTTAGATTCGTTTTAATGTATACTTTTTTACTATGTGTTTTTTAAAATTTATTATTTATTATGTGTATTTAGTGATATTGAGACTCAAAATTTACTTTAAAAACTATGCAAAAAGTAAACGAGAATAACAAAATAGACGGAGAGAGTACTAGTTTGATATCTAAACAACTATTTATATCAAAATAAGCCTAAAATAATCTAATAACTTTTTTTACCAAACACCTCCTATTTTCTTACAAGTAGCTTGTCATATGCGCGCAACCACTAATATAATATCTTTCAGAAATTAATAAACCAGCATATAAATATTCTAAGATGCAAAGTCATTAGTAACTACTCAACATCAATGATCCACATCCAATATCACAAACCTTAAACCAATATCTTCACCATCATTATTTTAGCGAACACTATGTGCTTATATTTATTCTACGTTTAAAGGTCACTCTTGTATGATAAGATGTACATATACGGAATTAGCTTCAACTTCACTCGGCCTTATTTGTTGCTTAAATGTCTCTTAATCGTTTTCGAGTTGAGAAACTCTTTGGCCGCGCTATCCTTTATAGGTATGAGTTGTCCCCTTCCTTCTCTCCCCAAACCCTGATCATAGTTTTCTGTAGACAGGATACACTGAGTCTGATGATGATGAGGCCATTAATTATATGCTTTTTAGTTGACTTATTTAACCAGCTGAAAATGTTGATTGTGTTTGGTCATCTAAAAATCAGGTTGTAAACAGCTCATGCCCACGCGCCATAGTGCTCGTATCGGTCCACTTGCAAACCTTATAATTTTTATGTCATCTAAAAGTGATCACATTCATTTTTAAAAAATCAAATCAAATTCATAATCTCAACTTCTCAAAGAAAACTTATCCTAAATAATTCTAACAGAATACAAATACAAACTATTCTAAT
The DNA here is from genome assembly GCF_026212465.1 of Amaranthus tricolor. Classification (NCBI taxonomy): domain Eukaryota; kingdom Viridiplantae; phylum Streptophyta; class Magnoliopsida; order Caryophyllales; family Amaranthaceae; genus Amaranthus; species Amaranthus tricolor. The sequence goes on along the minus strand of NC_080060.1, from coordinate 3,515,573 downwards.
CCTTTTTCTTTCTCCCTGTTCTTTTTACGCTTCTTATTATCTAAACCAAATTTTTTTCGAAATGATTGTAAGTTTAAGTTTGTGACCATCCGATTCCGTTTTAATCTACGCATTCACTAACCCTATTTCTAATATAATAAGACTTAGTTTTAATCAAAAGATTTTATGTAATATAATTAAATTTGGTCATTAATTATAAGTAATAACATACCATCAAGAAAGATATAAAAAAATAATTGAATATTTATTATTTGTGTTCAATAATAATAACAAATATTCAATTAATTAACTTTTATAAATAACATTCAAAATTCAAACATTCAAAAATGACTAATATCTTGTTTTAAATAAAATAACTAATTCTAACGGTCTATTCCATTTTAATCTACTAATCTCATTTATCTATCCCATTATTTTGATATTTTTTAGAAACGCAAAATAATTCTTACCCCAGATATTTTCTTACAAGGATTATTTATTCCATTTATGTTAGCTAATTTAAATTTTAAGCTAATTCTGTTAACATTTCCGTTTTGACTTGATCCTATTTTAACTTTTATTTCTTTATTTTCTTACCCATTTCCATTTCAATTTCAATTTCGTATTTCACTTCGCAAAAGCGTCTCAATAGTTTTTGTATTTCATATCCATTTCTTATTTCATTACTCAAAAACAATCACGAAGCTTCCAACCAAACAAAATTTGAGATTTAAACTCAAAAATTGAATTCGGATGCAATAATGAAAGCTATTCACGCTAGTAGATCAGTGTGTGCGATAACGACAACGACGAGGCCATTAAATTTAAAGGAAGCTTTGGAAGCTGCGAGGCCTAAACTTGAGAAGATTCTAGAAAGGAAGAGAACTAATGAAGAAATAAGATTGGCTGAAATCGCAAGACAACGAAAACTACAACCAGAGTCCCTTGAGAAGATTCAGAAAACGGTTGATTTTATTTTGTTGTATCAGTTCTGGGTTTCAATAAAAAATAAGAAAAATGTATTTTATTTTGTTCAATTCTATGCAAATTAGTTTTCCCTAATTAATAAGAAGATTAGTGACGCATTAAGGAATAATGAATATAAATTTAATATTTCAGTTTAAGTAATCGTTGTGGATAAGGCGAATTACATAATGAATAATTGTACATATGTTTAATCTTTGTGTTTAATCATATAATAATAATTCTTTCCATTTTTTGTTATTATCGTAACTTTGAGGCCCCGACTTTTAGATATAAAAATATTCTCATATACTAAAGTTAGACCTCAAGTCAGGCTTTGTTCATTTTATTAAATCCTTAATTTATAGATTAAAGCATAATCAAGTGGAATTCCGTTTAGTTAGTTATATTAATATTTACTTTTATAATTTTTAAAACGCAACATAAAAGATATAATTTAATAATTGACTTAGTGCAATAAGAAATGTACAATTCTAGATATAATCCTTTCTAATTATCAAAAAATATAATTAAAATTATGCCGACTCTCATTATTAAATATAATAATTATATGCTCACTCAACTACTTATCGTCAATGTAACTAAAAAATTACCTCCTAATTAGAGTAACTAATTGTTTAGAGTAAATACATTTGTTGTTTGAAGATTTGAAGTCTCTTAGTCGAGATTTTTATCTTGGGTTACCCAATTGTTGTTTGGCCAAGTATATGAAGCTTTCATTTGCAACGAGGTTATTGTTGTTTTAAAGCAGGACTAGCTCGTAACCATGGAAATCTTGTCGTGTTTGGCTATCTGTCATGACTATGCTTCATGTCAAGTCGTATTGTATCAAGCTACGCCATTAAAAGTGTCGTGTCATGTTTGGTCATCAAAAAATGAGGTTCGCAAACTGTAACAACTCGAAATACCGTTGACTGAGTAAACAGGGTCATCATGGGGTTTATTTCCCAAGAAACCTAAATCTCAATTTCAAAATTTGAGCAATGGGGTCACCAGTTCTAAAACATGCTAAATCGGCTAATTCTCAAACCAAATGTCTAACTACTACAATGTAATCATAAAAGTCATTCTAAAAGTCCACTATAACAAAACAACCAAGTCTATTATACATTTACCAATAACCCGTTACAATACTACAACTTCTCACGAACTCAGCTCAATATAACATCCATGGAACTCTAATCAACTTCACTAACCCATCGTTTCCGATCTGTAAACAAACTAAAAATTGAAAACAACAGAGGGTCAGATTAAACTGAATGAGAAGTACCAATCCAAAACAACAAAACACAGTAATTCAAATCATAGGTTTAAAAGTAACATCAGTTTCCTAGATCTATGTGCACACAGGGAGTCTAGTTTGAGAGGTGCCCCACAGCTTTATGGCTATGTTGTTCTCGGGTGAAGCTAGTCAATATCTGAATGACAACTCGCCTCAAAAATAGGGAGTAGGGAACAATGTTCCTCAACTCCGTCAATGGCCAGCTCACAAGCCCGATCCATTGACCATATCATAATATCAACATAAGCAGTCACAACAACATTTGTCTCAACAATTTTCAATCTCAAAAGTGCTTTAGTAAAAAGTTTATTTTCAAAAATGTAGTCTGATCAGATTCTTTAAGGGACTGCTACTACTCACCGATAATATCACTTCAAGGTAACGAATCCAGTTAACCACTATAAGGGTTCTTCTCTCCTGGAGCATAACAAGATCACAACATCACTAGAGAGCGTTCGATACTACTATACTAACATATAACTTATTACATCTCCCCTAAAATCGAAGTTTAATCAAGACTCATGTTTTACCATGTCTAATAATTGAGGAAGTGTGCAACTTCTAACTCAGCCCTTAATGCGTCCTCAAAACATTATAACTGTGCCCTAGACTAATTTATATTCCTTTAAAGATTACTCTTCTCCAAAATTCTATTTATATTTCCAATTAAACACAATATTTTCATATATCCCAAAACGAAGATATTAAAAGAATCTAAGTACTCATCAAAGAACGTCGACTATCCAGTAAGTAAGATATAATCATTTTATCCCAAAATTATTAATTTCTAAAAGACTCCTAATTCACACAAGGATTCCACATCATTTATATTCTATCAATGACAATATTCATATTCCAATCCTCACAACTACATATAAATCATCAAGATTGAACGAATTCACTCCTAACATTCATCATCTTACCAATTAAATCCTAATTTGTCTAAATTTACATATTGTAAACACAAGGATAAATATTCTCCCCACAATTCACAAGTTCACAAGTATTTAATATTTCATCCAAGAGTATTAATTTATTCAATTATTTTCCATTACTATTAATTTCCATAAAACTTATAATTTCGAACAATAATTCAACATCTCAATACTAAACAACTTGCTACTAGTCTAAATTCGGCCAAATACAACTAAAACAACCTTAATAAACGAATCTAGGACTAATACATTGATTTTCATGTATAAATTAAAGATTCATGGATGATAAGATGAAATACAACTAATAGGAAAAGAGGGGTGTATGTATAGAATTCTAAGCTTTAATTTAGGATTTTTATTCCTTTCTTCCATTTTTATTCTTCAACTAAGCTTTCTATTAATTTTGGTTCTTTTTGTATTTTTGATATTAATTTCTTATTTTATGTTATTTGATTTCATATCATGTTTATAGAATTATGGATCTATTATATGGTTAAATTTATGTTTACTAATCTTCTAGCTAATTGTGGATCTATATATAATAATAAAAATCAGTTAATAAAAAAAAGTATGAAAATTGAAGGAATAGAGTCCTAATCTAATAGTGAATCAATAAGATGGAAGTATGAGATTACGAAGATATATCACATTAAATTATGGGCTTATATCTATTAGATGGAGAAAGAGATTTTGTAGAAATAATATTAAGGTGTTTAAAGTAATGGAGATAATATAAAAAGTAAAAGTAATAAGTTTATATTTAAGAAAAATAAAGCAAATTTATTTGAACGGACTAAAATGTAAAATCGAGCAAATTGAGTAGAATAAGTTGTATATCACTATAATATTTCTATATGATTTAAAATTATATAAAGCATTTTTCAACCCAACCGTCTTTTGAAGCTTCTCAAGTGATTCGTGATTAGTATTTTTACTAGATAGGTTCCCAACTTTCCATTAGTAAAGCCAAATACGTAGCCAACCCATAAGTTTTCTAGTTACTATGCATTGATTATTCGTGATTAGTATTTACTAGATAGGTTTCCGTACCAAAAACTGTTTATTAATTATTTAAATAAAAAATTATTAATTTTATATATGTTATTAAGTTATTATATGACTTTTAAATGATTGTTTTATAGCAATAGTATAATTCTTGATAATATAAAAATAAAAAATAAAAAAACATTCTAATCAAAATAAATAATGGAATTGGAAGAGAAAATTATTCTTGTTGTAGTGACACGTGTTTAAATATTTTATTGCTTTAAAATATAGTATGATTATATAACTTTTAAATCATTACTTTATAGCAATGATACAATGCTCGATAATATAAAAATAAAAAATAAAAAATATTATAAATATCCAATCTAAAATTAAAATTAACTAAAATTATTTAAGTGGTATGATTGGAGGAAAAAACTTTTCTTGGTATATAGTATGATGTATAGATAGATAGATAAATAATGAGTTAATAAAATTAATAAAAAATTACATAAAATAAAATTTAAGTAGAAGAATTTGGAGAGAAAAATTTATTGTTGGAGTGACACGTGTCTAAGTTTTATATTCGTCTCAATTTAAAGTTAAAATTAATCAAATGAGATTTTGTTTTATTCGTCTCAATTTAATTTGTATTATAGCAAATTTTATAATTTTTAATTATGTATAATTAGAAATATGTCTGTGCAGAGGTATGAACGGCAAAAGTGGTGGGAGAATCATGACCGTTAATTTTGTGCTCAATTCTTGAAAATATAAATATTTTATCAACAGGTAATAACAAAATATGATGTGCAAATTTTATTTAACCGCAAGCGCACAGTGTACGTGCAGTCGCGGGTGGAATACAAGGAAGCTAGAACAAGAAACTTGCTAATTTGGATTAATTATATTGCTCAAAGAAGAAAAATGTTTAGTTGGTTCTTTTTTAAAAGAAATATGGATTAAACTATATAGTAAAGAGATCTAGCGTGTCGGGAATCCCCTAAAGTCTTGTATGATCAAATTCTCCTTAGTGTCTACGAAATATCAGGTTAATTACGTAGTTAAACATGATCTTGTTAATCTCAAACTCTCGCTCTATTGATTAACTGTTAGATTTAAATCCTACTAATTCGATTCTCACATGCTAGTTTTACCGAACGAATTGATAAGCATATAACTAAAATTTACCCTAAAGCAAAGTCGATCCCAATCTCACACGCTAGTTCTATTGATTAGTCCGACAAAGCATGTTTAATTTAGGGTTATTAGCACAATTCAACCACTTTAATCCTAACTTTATAGACACATTCAAGAAATCGAATCATACTTGACTTATAGGTTCAAACTCTAACCCTAGAAAATGGATCTATTTACTAATAATGGTAAAAGTAATAAACACAAACCCTAGGATGATACTAAACATGGATGAATATGATAATAATAACAAATTCAAGAGAAACAATAATTGAATACCAAGGAACACAACAATTTATTCAAAGAACGATAAATGAAGAACAAACTAGTTTTTATTAAAGGATAATAACAATAATTAAAGTTCACTAAAGAAAGATTAAAACTAATACAAGAAATTAAATACAAAGAAAATTAAATACTAAAAAAACTTACAATGCTCAAAGGAAGATTAATGGTAGACTTAATGAAAAACTAAATTAAAAGACGAAATTAAGAGTAAACTAATGGAAAATGAGTAAAATAAAGTCTAGAGGAAGGAAGAAGGAGAGAGGAAGAAGATGATGATGATGATGAAGAAGCCCTAATTAGTTTTTTAGAGCCTATTTATACTAATAAGGACTTAACCTTAAAAGCTAATTCAAATATTAAAGTGAAAACATCCAACAGCAAAACAGTGGCCAAAGACGAGTCGGCTGGCCAAAATAGGACATGAACGCTGAGTCGGCGTTTTATGCTGGAAAATTGCAGCAACTTCAAATAGTCGTCATTTCTTATTCGGTTGTCGGAATTGGACATATAATATATCGTTGGAAAGCTATTTAAATCTAGTTTCCAATGCCATAAATCTGGCATTAATGCAATCTTTTTATCAAAAGTTATGGCCAAAGGAGTAGACATGTATCAAATTTTACCTCAAAACTTTTGCATTATAAACACTCTTCTACTCTTTAGCTCATTTTTTTGTTAAACATCTTCACCCGAGCTAAAATCTCCTTAGTGAACTCCATCATCATTAAAACTATAAGAATTATGCTTAAAACAATCAAAACCTCGAAAAATCAACATGAATAACCAAAATGAGTAATATAGCATAAATCTTCAAAATAAGCACGAAATTACTAGTAACTAATTTAATAGTATTTCTGTCTCTCTTTCCTAATCGCATGCCTTTTCTACATTATTATAACCATATCGATCCCGTGTTTTATTTTAAGCACTAATCTATTTTTGATATTTGGACCTAGTTTTGATTAATCAAACTAATATTATTTTGTTCGTTTCATTTTAAATGTTGATTTTCTTTACTATTCATTAATCACTTTTAATTTGTATTTTATTTTTAATCCTCACATTAAAATATAGTCAAATGAGATCTTGTATTATTCGCCTCAACATGAAGTTTATAATATCTAATTTTTATAATTTTTAATCATATACAATTATCGAATATAAAAAGCAAATGAGACATTTAAAATTAAATAGAGGGAGTATGTATTGTATTCACTAATTCTGATTTTGAATTTGTCTCACCGTGAGATGGTCTCATACAAGACGGTCTGTAATTTTTATGCCTTTTTGTATTCACTAATTCTTTATGTTTGATCAACCCAAACTCTTTACAAAAATTGCTTCAGATATAAGTGTGAATTAATTTAGATTTTATTGTTCTTTTTTACTAATGGACAGTTTATATGAGTTCGTTTCATAATGACACAATTTCATATAAGACTTGTAGGTTTTTATTTTTTAACTTAGAATTACATTAAGCAAATGTGTAAGTTACATACTCCCTCCGAACCAATTTAGTTGTCCCATTTTTTTATTTGGCAAAATCTTTTTAGATGTCCCATTTCTATTTTTGTCAATCTTTTTTTACCTAAATATCCTCAGTTCACACAAGTAATTACGAATATACCCTCATATACCTTACTTACCCAACTACCCTTCATTACTTACCCTTCACTACTTACCCTTTTTAATGGACCCCACACCATTCTTAATAACCGTGCCCAAGCAAATGGGACATCTAAATTGGTTCGGAGGGAGTACTATTTATCTATTTGAACTTCTTAAAATTTGAAATATTTATTTATTTAGAACTATTATATATTTGTATTACATGTAATAATAATAATGTACATCGTGCAATTGTGATGGGGATTGGGCTAGACTGCGTCGTTCCTAACGCACGTGTTTCGTTTGTTTTCGCCTTTTAGGGAGCTTAGGCTTTTTCCAATTCTATCTAGACCTGGGAAAACAGTCGGTCGGTCGGGTTTTGGGTCGGATCATTTTCGGTCGGGTCATTTTCGGGTCGGGTCAGTTTCGGATCAGGTCGGATCACTTTGGGTTTCGGGTAGGTTCGGATTGACCCAACGGGTTACCATAAAACATTAGAATATCCAATCGACTAATTCAACATAAAAAAAAAATCATTAAAATGTCTAAAAAAAATCATTAGAGAAATTACATGTACGATTTTCAAAAAATAGTTGGTATGTCAGGTTCATTTAAGTGCAAGAAAAATAGGGGAATTAATACTTATTTTGAAAGACTTGTAAGATACGCGCTTGATAAAAGTTATTTTGTTTATTATAATTGTAACGTTGGATAAATATGACGTTAAAATTATCTTCACAATTTTCATGTTGGAAAGATATACAACTAACTAAGTACTTATTTCGTCTTATAAGATACGCGTTTTATAATTTAGGATAGCGACATTCGTTTTTTGAAAAGCTCATTCAAACGTGCGAAACGTTCGTATAAATTATATTGATTTGCTTACTGAAATGTAGAAGAATTAAAAACACATTTGACTGATTTAACAAGATACATGTATTCAATTAAGATGATTATAACGTCCTGTTTTTAAAGAAAAATAATTACGATGGCTAAAAAGACGTTAAATACGTGTTTTTTGAGATCTATTGATGAGTTTTAAGGTTCAAGTGATATACTCAATATGTTGAGATACTTTGAAAACTAAAATTTTATTTGAAATGAATTCTAACATTGAAATTACTCTAAAAATTGATATTAAATCTGTCAAAACGGGTCGGTTTTCGGTCGATTTCCGATCGGGTAATTATCGGATCGGTCATGTTTCGGATTAAGCCGCTTTCGGGTCGGTCGGGTTCGAATTTTGTCGGGTCGAGTCCCGGGTTCATTTTCGGGTCGGATCAAATTTTCCCAGGTCTAATTCTATCCATCCGATTCCCTTTAAATCTAACCCCATTTTTAATATAATACTCCTATTAATAAGACATTGTTTCAATCATAAGTCGAGAAAAAAAAAAAAGAAGGTAGTTTTAATAAAAAATTAACATTCCATTAAGTCTTTAAAAAAAAAACATTCCATTAAGAAAGATATAACAAATTAACTAAATTTTTATTATATTTATTTAATAATAACAAATATTTAATTAATTAATTTTCTATAAATAACATTCAAATTAAACATTCAAAGTAATATCTTTGTTTTCCAATAAATTAACTAATTCTAACCGTATAATATAATACCCCATTTATATCTCCCATTATTTTGATATTTTCTTACAACGTATACAATAATTTAAATTTTAAACTACTAGAAGTTAAGCTAATATAAATTTTAAGCTAATTCTATTACTTAATCTCATTTAAACTTGTATTTCCTTATTCTCTCTCCCATTTCCATCTCTATTTCAATTTCGCATTTCATTTCACAAAAGCGTTTCAATATTCATCATATTTTATTTTATATTCGTATTTCATTATTCAAAACTAATATGGAGATCCCAACCAAACGAACAGTGAGATTTAAACCTAAACCCAAGAAATTCAATTCGGAAGGAATACTAAAAGCAATCCATGCAAGTAGATCAGACTGTGTCACTCCCCATGATAACTCGTTCAAGTCAAACGACACAACAACAACGACGACGACGATGAGAACATTGGATATAAAAGAAGCTTTGGAAGCTGCGAAGCCTAAACTTGATAAGAAGATTCTACAAAGGAAGATAACTACAGAAGAAATAAGATTAGCAGAAATCGCAACACAAAGAAAACTACAAAGGGAGTCCGTAGAGAAGGTTCAAAAAGTTTATGATTTTGATGAAAATTTATCCTCTGTTAGAGATTATTTGAAAGTTACAAATTGTCCACGTACATGGCTTTACACAACCAATATTCATGATATTCAAGATGAAACTAGTTGTAATAACTACTTGGACTACAAAGATCAATTTTCTTAAATATTCAAGTTAATTTCTTTAGGAATATTGTATTAAAAATTATCTTTTTTGAAGGAATTTTATTATTAATCATAGTCGGTTTTCTATCTTTTAATTTGTGAAGGGTATATATATGCTTTCTTAATTAGATAGGATTGTGTATTTTGAATAAAAGTCATCATATTTTGATCAAATACGAAAAATAAAAGCCATGAAAGAAATTATTTCTACAAATTCGCTTTTTCTATGTAAAAGATATATGTCCATATTTGACATGATTATTCCTCTAATTTATTAGTTTAATTAAATGATGTGTTCTTTGTTATTTTTCTATATTTTCCATTGTATTTTAAGTTCGGGTTGAATTTTTTTATCTCTAGATATATGTCCATATTTGACATGATTATTCCTCTAATTTAATAGTATAATATTATTGCTTTAAATTAATGATCAAATATAATTACAAATATCATTGGAGTATTGATTAATTAATACTAGGTCTTAATATTAAAAAAGGGATTAATGCGTATGATAAAAGGGGATCGATATGCTTAGCCAGAATTATGTAGAAAAATGAGCCGTGGGATTACGAAAGAGGGAGATATAAGTTTAGATAGTTTCTATATATCTATATTCTGTCACAATTATTTATTTTTTAGTTACTATTTACCTATTAATTTTAATTTCTACTTTATTTTTATTACATAACTTAAAATACAGTTAGATAAGATTTTGTTTTAATCTTCTTAATGTAAGGAATATTAATATATATTAATTTTTTATAATTTTTATTTAAGCATAATTAGAGATATTAAGAGAGAGTATATAAATAGAATATTTCTTACTGAATATCAATATAGATATTGATCTTACCGCTGATGTCACGCCATAAAATTGGAATTAACCTGATGATTAGCTAATAGAACGTGTTAACTGCTTTTCCTGCATTTCTACAAGGAGTTAAGTTAGTTATAAAGTATTGAAGTAGAAAAACATTACATATAGAAAATTTTTTTTTTCAAAGTAGTTAATTGTTTAGAGTAAATACATTAGTAAAGATATATATTATAAAGTTGTAGTAATTTTACCAATTGATTTGACAAGCTTTTATAAGAGCAACTTGTTAAAAATTAATTTATTCATACCAGTTAGCTGCTTTTAATCGGTTAAAAACTACCAAACACTATTATTATATGGTTTGACAACTAAACATCTATTTATGTCCAAATAAACGAAAACAGTACACCAAGTTAGGGCGTCTTGTTTATTTTTGGGTCCCTAAGAGAAAGAAAAAAAGGAACCCTAAAAATTTATGGTCTAACAAATATTATAATAGTCATTTTATTTTTTGTAGTGTTGATATTTTAACTATTTTATAAAAAAATCCTCATAACTCGTATGACATAACAAAATATGTAAATTATATCTAAATTTAATTCAAGTTTCTATCAACTTTGTACATAAAAGTATCTTTTTTGGGCATTAAAAAACCTAGGCGATATTTTGCTTTACCCTTGCTAATTAACAGCCATATAACTATTGACAGCTTTGCTCTAAACCTCTTCTTGAAGATCAAAAGTAGGTTACACGATTACTAACTTTTAGTCCGAACCGGTTCATTATATGGCCTGCACACACGCACCGATCATTTGAAGATGTGAGTCTCTAAGTCGATGAGATTTTTATCTTGGGTTACCTAATTGTTGTTTGGCCATGTATATGAAGCTTTCATTTGCCACGAGGTTATTATTGTCCTAAGGCAAGACAAGCTCATAACCATCGAAATCTTGTCGTGTTCGATCAACTGTCGTCATGATTATATTTCGTGTTAAGTCATATCGTATCAAGTCGTGCCATAAAGAGTGTCGTGTTATGTCCGGTCATTCAAAAATGAGGCTTACAAACAGCTAAGGCCCATGTACGTGCCATCATGTTGTGCTCGTATCTCCGTTCACTTGCAAGTTGCAAACCTTATAATTTTTATGCCTTTTGTATTTTACCACTTCAAATTACATTAGGCAAATTATAATAAAAGATGATAATGGCAGACCAAATTAGGTTAGGCAAATTATTATTTGAGCTTTTAAAAATTGTACAATTTATTTATTTAGACAATTATACATTTGTATATTATGTCATTATCATCATCATACCCACTATATCCCACTCATAGAAAATTATGGTCAAGGTCTGGAGAGGGAAGAACGACGACAGTTCATACCCATAGAGGAAAGTGCGGTCAAAGAGTCTCTCGGCTCGAGAAAGGTCTTCAAAGAGAGAGAAACCTGCAACTTTCAAATAGAATAAGAAGAATATGTACAAATAACTAAAAATTAAAGATAAAAGTAAAGAAAAAGATAAAGAGAGATAATTAAAAATAATAATATACTTCTTGTCAGTTGTCGTGTCGACTAGGCTAGTCTGCGTCATTTCTAACGCACGTGTTTCACTCGTTTTACATTTTAGAAACAACGAGTCTTCTAAGAGATCGTCTCTTTCAGAGACGTCTCTCACGCCCAACCCATTAAAGCTTAATTAAACTAATACATGATAACGAATTGACCAAATTAGAAATGATCTCTCAAAAAATCGTCTCTCATAACAATTTGTTATTTAGGAATATTAGCAGGCTTTTATCCAAGCCTTCATCATCTTGTAACTTTATGAAATATTATTATATTTCATTAGTTTGTTTCATTTAATTCATAGCATAAACTTAGTATTTCTTTTCGGCATAAAGGAATTTTGAAGCCCAACTGCCAACGCAATTCAAGTATAGTTAAAGAATTTCACTTTGATGTTGGGCTTGCCATACAAAGATAGCCCACCTAAGATCAATATCACTCATGAAAATTATTTTGTTAGACGATTTAAGTCGTGCGATTGGCTCAGGTGTAGTAAGTTTTTAATGACGTACTAATTTTAAAACTTAAAATGTCAATTTTAAAGTTTATAATACTAATTACAATGTTTGAGTCTTTTTAATTTATAGTTGAAATGAGAATTTAAGTCTCAAAATTGCTTTTTTAAATCTTGAAAATGATCCTTTAAGTCTTGAATTGGTATTTTTAATTCTAGAAATTGTCAAATTTTATGACTTATTATTATTAATTTGAAAGTCTTAAAGTGAGTTTTTTAAGTTTGTGTTTCTAGAAAATTTATTGGGCTTGTCCAATAAGACGCGACAGTCTTACCCAATAGTTTGTGTTTATAAAAAGACAAAAAAATAATTATTACAAATTAAAATTGGGTTTATTTCAAAAATGGGTTATAATGGTAAACTTTTTTTATTATGAAGACTAAGTCTATACCAAGGTGCCCTGTTATACTCGCACAAAGTGCATGCATTTGTAATTTGACACAAACACATAGCTTATGCATCAATATCTGGGTAATACGCGTACATTTTATGCGTTTGTGCCCTGATATATACTCACATTAATAATTAGTAATATAAAATTAATAGATTTTATATAATATGGTTACAATTGTTTAAAAAATATTGCTATTTGTAAAAATGCCCTAAAATCAATAATAATTATCCTAAATACGTTATATTTGATGGCAAGTTATAAATAGTCGTAATATAGTAACAATCACTGTTATAACTTTATTGGGAAGTAATATTTCATTTGCATAAGAAATGAACTTCATACAAACATATATGTATACTAGTGAATTTCTATCACCATCTAATTATATACTCTGTAAGTGATAATGAATGATAATTATGAATTTTGTGAAAATTTATTAAAGTTGGAGAATACATGAGAATCACAGTTTTTACATGTGAATTTGAGAGTAAAAAAATAAAACAAATTTAAATCGACTGCTTCTTCTAGTCCTTCCTGTTAAGGAAATACGGATATGGATTGTCCGTCATTTTTCCTCACTCAGACCCTACTTTCAAGCGGGACATTAAATATAATGATGATGATGATCTGAGAGTAAAATTACAATAAATATCATTAGTTTTTCTCCATCCTCGCAATATGAGTTAGATACACAATATATTTTTGTTAAATTTGTCCAATTTAAATATTTTTATTTTACAATTGTGACTTCACTTTTCCTTTTTACATTTTATTACACGTATACTTTTTTTTTATACTTTATACACACAAATCTTTTATCTTCTTATCTATGATCTTCTTTTTTAATTACATTTTTTCATTTTTTTGAATTTGTTATATTATTAAGTGAGAGATTTTATATATTTTGTAACAAAATCAAAAGAACAAAATTAAAATGGAGCGGAGAGTATCATTTTAAATGTAGTTATCAAACGAGATGCTTTTAATCTATACTAGTAAAAACATAGTAATATGATCCTTATAGTAGGAGGTACACATGGAGAATTTTAATTGGATAATTACGAATTTGTTTGGATAAGATATGTATGCTGACGTGTTATTCATGATGTAATTGTATTTCTAACTTTTGTCATCAAATAAAAAAAAAGCCAAGAAAATGACATTTGTTACATGAAATCCAGTAATATATGTTTCACCTAGTGTCGGAGCCTAGATCCTCTTGTATAAGTCCGTCTTTCTGTGAAATATATCCATACAAATGATTTATTTGTAAAAAAAATATTAAATAGCAAAAAGAAAAAAAGAATGAAAACTGAATTCAATAATTTAAACTGACTCAATTAAATTTGTCTTACGATGAGACGATTTTAGTAGAGAATTAGTATTTAAACAAATATACAAAATGACCCCATTATTTATAACAATTATAATTTAATACCACTTGATAAATTATCTAAATCTGTCTCAAATAAGAATATTCTACTTTAAATGAAAAGTGGTTGACGGATCTAATTCAAACCTGTAACTTCTTATCATGTTGATTTTTGATACCATATTAAAAAATCAACTGAATCCAAAATTTATAAGTACATTTGATTCACGTTTAATTCTATATTCTAATTTCTATCAACTTTATATTCCATTTATATTGAATAATGGCAACTATTTGTTTGGTGGATTCTAGAGTAGATAACTTTTGAAGTATTGTTTATAATTATACCACTTTATTCAATGATATAATGTTTTTCTTTTTGTATAATATTTGATCGATTTTAAATATATCTTTTCGTCTAGTGTAATTATGTTGAATAGTCTGCAAAATAATTTTGAGGAGGCAAGTATTATGAATTTATTGATTTTTTAATGAATAATTCAATTTTTCACAATGTTTCTACAATAATCCCAATCTATTCTAGATATGACCATAATCTAACTTAGAATCAATCTTACACCAAAGTCTAGATAGGAGTCTTCAGACACTACCTCTGGATGAATTCCCCACCATCGGGAACCAATCTGTCACAAATAGGACAGTTTCTCTGGCTGGGAGGAATGCGCTACAAGCCTCGTGGAAGGATAAGGTATCAAACCCCACTGCCCTTTCAATTGGAATGCCCCTTAAATTTGTGCCACCTTTCCTTGAAAATGGTAAACCAGTAGTGCATATTGAGGCTCAGGATGTAGAAAATTTGACAAAAATATGGGATAGAGCTGTTGTGTTTTATGTTGTTGGTGGAAATACCTCTGCTGATAGTATTCGTGGTTTCATTCGTAAACAATGGACTCATGTTCTTATGCCCACTATTCATGCAAACGAGGAAGGCTACTTCATTCTCAAATTCAACTCAGAAAGTGAGTGTTCTGAAATCCTAAAAGGAGGCCCATATTTCCTTAACAGAGCCCCAATAGAAGTTAAAAAATGCAGCGCAAATTTTGATTTCAAGTCAGAGATTCTGAGGGTTATTTCGGTGTAGGTCAGACTCCTTAGCCTTCCTCTCCATTGTTGGAGAGTAGAAACCTTAAGTAGAATTGTGAGTGTTGTTGGTGTCCCAGTCCTAGCTGATGAATGTACCATGAACAAAAGGAAAGTGTCCTATGCTCGGGTTTTAGTGGAAGTTGATATCACCCAGGATTTTGTTAAGGAGATCAGTGTGCGAGATAATACAGGGAGAGATTTCATTCAGAAAGCAATATCAGAATGGCGACCTTTCTTTTGCCGAAAATGTAACAAAGTGGGGCATGACTGCAAGGATAAAAATGAACTACTTCACCATTATGGGGAACAACCTGAAAAAGCTGAGAAGGAAACAAACGGAGATAGAAAAATGTGGGTCCCGAGGACTATTGCCAAAGTGTTAAAGGGCGCAATGCGTGTTGAGGAACTCCGAAATAAATTAGCAACAGTCGCACCCCAAGAAGAGGAGAAGTTAGAGATAGAATGTCACACGTCAAATAATCCACCAAAAGCAAAACATAAATAGCAACAATAATCAGAGGAGGATAATAAAGAAGGATGGACCCCAGTTGCTCCAGGGAAGGCCGCGCGTAGACACCAACCAAAGGCGACAAGAAACAATCCTCAAAGTGTAGAAATAGAAGCAGGAAATGGGAGTATAGGAGAACGTAAAGAAAGTCAAGTTCCTAGCCTTACTTACTAGGAAAGGGGCGGAAACCCACAAATTTCCTCACCCCAATGATTATATCCTCCTGGAATGTAAGGGGCATGAATAGACCTGACAAGACCAAGGAAGTCCACCACTTCCTTGAGACAAATAATATCATTGTGATAGGTTTGATGGAAACTAAGATCAAAGAAGCAAATGCAAAGAAAATCTATAAAAAGTTTGGGAATAAATGAAATTGGAGGTCCAACTTTAGTCATCATGCAAAGGGGAGAATTTGGGTTGGCTGGAGACATGACAGGTGCAAACTTGAATCGTGTGAGACTCATCAACAGTTCATTGCCACAAAAATTACCCCAATTAATATGGGGGAGAAATTTCAAGTCATCTTTGTTTATGGACTTCATAGTGTAAGAGATAGAAGGGAGCTTTGGACAGATCTGCAGCGGACAAGCCATGACACTCCTTGCATCTTCATAGGAGACTTTAATGCTATTCACAAAGAGGAGCATAGAAAAAACGGATCACGGGTCACAACTTATGAGATGTACAATATGCGTAAGTGGATGGAGGACATGGAGCTTCACCCAATCATAGAGCGAGGTTATAAGTTCTTCTGGACTAATAAGGAGAAAGGGGACAATCGAACTTTTACAAAGATAGATCTTGCTATCGGGAATCTGCTAGGGATGGACAGGTATAGTCAAGCGAGTGTTTGTTACGCTAATCCTCAACTATCTGTGTGAGCACCAGGATTTTTGACAGGTGGTAAGGGCTGCTTGGAAGACCAAAACTAAAAGGCACAGGGATGCAGAGACTTTGGTACAAGATGAAAAGTGTCAAAATGGGTTTGAAACAGTTGCACACAAAGGAGTTCTTAGGGATCAAAGATAAAATTAAAGAGTGGGAGGGTATTCTAGACAACATTCAAACTGAAACGCAATCTAGCCCCATGGCTACCGACCTTCACCAGAGAGAACAAGAAGCAACCACTTAAGTGAGGAAATGGAGGAAAGTAGAAGACATTGCGCTGCTTCAAAAGGCCAGAATCTATTGGATGAGAAATGGAGACGAGAACACGGCTTACTTCCATGCTACCATCAAAGAGCGAAGGGCCTCTAATACTATCTACGAGCTTCTAGATGCTGAGGACAAGTGGCACAGCAATACCGGCAAGATTCACACCGAGATCACCCAGTATTTCCAAAAGCTCCAAGGTACAGCGACTACTTATATTCAGATGATAGACAGGAACATCATGAAAGAAGGTCTCCAGGTTGATACCAACAACGCTCAAATTCTTATCCAGGAGGTTAGCAAAGATGAAATCAAGGAAGCTCTGTTCGGGATGGATGATAATAAAGCCCCAGGAGTTGATGGTTTTAATGCCTATTTTTTTAAAAACACATGGGATATTATCAAACATGACCTTATTCATGTCATTAAAGATTTCTTCAATAGCAATACTCTCTTTCCCCCTTACAACTGCACAACATTCACGCTAATCCCAAAGGCAAATAATGCAAGTAAAGTGGGAGAATATAGATCGATTTCCTGCTGCACCGTTATCTACAAGATCATATCCAGAGTGCTAGCGGGAAGACTCCAAAAGGTGGTTGGTAAAGTGATTGATCCAGCTCAATCAGGGTTTATTCCAGGTAGACAAATGGCTGATAACATCTTATTAGCTGGGGAGCTAATTAAAGGGTATTCTCGCAAAAACAACAGCCCGAGATGTATGATCAAAATGGACCTCCGCAAAGCCTATGATTCGATCAGTTGGGTGTTCCTGTTCTCTGTTATGGAAGAGATGGGCTTCCCCCCTAAGTTCATGAATTGGATCAAACCCTGCGTGACGACAATCTCTTACTCTATTCTGGTGAATGGAACTCCCCTCAAGCCTTTCGCCGCAAAAAAGGGGCTTCGCCAAGGTGATCCCATTTCCCCCCTACTTATTTGCTATTGTAATGGAGTACTTGTCCAGGCTTATGCACAAAATGACAGACAGTCCGAGCTTCCACTACCATCCAAGATGTAAGAAAGTGGGTATCACACATCTGCTATTCGCGAACGACCTTCTACTTTTCTGCCGTGCTGACCACCCTTCAGTTAGCAACATGATGAGTTCCTTTGACCTGTTCTCCAAGGCCTCTGGGCTTCAAGCTAACCCGAGTAAAAGCAACATCTTTTTATCTGGAGTGGATCGTCATCTCAAAGAGCAGCTTGTTCATCTTTTGCACATGAAAGAGGGAGTTTTACCTTTTAGATACCTAGGAGTCCCTCTTCACTCCAAGAAGCTGAATTCTAGAGATTGCAGACTTTTAGTGGACAAGATCGTTGGTAGGATCAAGTTTTGGTCTTCACGTCTGTTATCATACGCAGGTAGAATCCAGCTCGTTCGCAGTGTCATAGGGGGTATGAAAAACTTTTGGGCTCAAATCTTTTGCCTCCCAAAGAAACTAATTAAGATGGTGGATGATATATGTAGATCCTTCATCTGGACAAGGAAAGAGGGGTTATCTAGGAAAGTTACGGTAGCTTAGAGCCAATTAGTCTTACCCTATTCCAAGGGAGGGCTATACTTGAAAGATATGTACAACTGGAACAAAGCGGCTATGCTCAAACACTTGTGGAACATAGCCCGCAAAAAGGATAATCTTTGGGTAAAATGGGTTCATAGCTACTATATGAAATTGCAGGAAGTAACTGAAGTGCAAGTTTCCGTCCATGCTTTGTGGTGCTTTAAGAAGATCATCAAATAATGAGCTATTGTAGACCGACTAGGGGGATGGGAGAAAATTACTAAAGGGATCGGTTTTCTATAGGAAGAACATATGAGATGCTAATCGCAGATGCCTCCCAAGTTCCATGGGGAAACATCATGATCAAGAATATCGCCAGTCCATGTGCAAGGTTCATCACATGGCTAGCAATCCAAAATAGATTGGCTACAAAGGAACGAGTCGAGAAATAAAAGGGGATTGAGGATGCTAAATGTGTGCTATGTAGAGGGGCAATTGAATCTGCTCAACACCTGCTCTATGAGTGTCAGTTCACGCAAAATGTCCAAAACCGGCTGTTTAGCTTCCTCAATTACAGGCCAGACATTTCTAACCTCCAGGAAGAAATTCTAAAGATGAACAAAATCAATAAGAAGAAAACTAACCGAGCGAAGCTTATTGTGGGGATCTGGACGAAATGATATACAATATTTGGATGCATCGCAACAAAAAGGATTTTGATAATCGTACTAGTAATACGAAGGAAGTTACTGACTACATTGTATTTAGAATAGCTGGGAGGGTAAACAACAGAATGAAAGAGATGCTTGTAACTAGATAGATGTTGTTTCTTTTGGGGTAGGTTAGTCTTTTGCTCGTATTTTTGTCTTGAGCGTAGGATAGCTTAGGAGGCTTTAGGTGGAGTTAATTTCCAGCTAAAGATTGTATCTTGATATCTTTTGGTATATAATACTCATAATTGCCAAAAAAATCTTACACTTAATTTATATTTATGTGGATTCATTTTAGAACTATATATTTGACCTAAAAATTGATTTTAGACTTTTTTAGATCTTTGAAAATCATAAAATATAAATAATTAGATTAAAAGTCATCAAGAATTCAAATGATATCCTAAACACAGTTGACCCGATGGATCTTATTCTAGGTTAAAATTGTTAATCTCGGTGAATTTTTCTAGATTTGTTTTGAGTCCAGTAAAAATAGATGGGTCTAAGTTCAAACGTGATCAAACCCGACCCATGATCATCTCTATTCATGGTCAAAGAGCACTTCAAATCTAATTAATTGAACCAAAAATGAAAGATATTGGCTCCAAAACTACTTAAAAGTCAAGAAAAGAAACTAAAAAAAAAAAGTTGAAAATGAATAAAAAGGATGCATTATGCATTAATGATTTGTCCCATATAATTTGCTACAATCTGGCAAATTTGTTAGAAGAACAAGATAAAAGGTGTAAACCTCTTAAAAAAAATATATTGTAGACCAGTCTGTGTGGTGATTCACCCTCTATTTAGTAACAAGTTTTCACTTGCATTTAAGACATTATTTATCAACTAAATTTTTATTTATATTTTATTTGTAATCATCAAAACATAATGAATGAACTTTTACCTAATTAATGTACATATAATTAAAATCAATTTTAATAGTTTTAAATTATACATGATTAGAAACAAAAATTTCTTAATATAATACATTAAATATAATGTTAAAAAAAACTATTTTCAAAAGGGAGTCTTTAAAAGGAAACAATTATTTGATTAGGTATTATAGAAAATAGTAAAAATCTTCATAAAATACAAAACTTTATTTGATTTATTAAAAACTAAGGTCCAAACAAGTAACTCAATTAATTTTATTTTAAAATTAATTAAGTAAATGAAAAATTATTTTTTTCATTTTTTAAAAAGTAAATATTGGTCAGTCTATATTAAAGTTGTCTTATGGTGAGGCGGTTGTAATAAAAAATTTGTCTAAGGTCTATACAAGCACTCCAATTAATGTTTTTTTAAAAAAAATTAATTAAGTAAATAAGAAACTTTTTTTTCCAACTTTTAAAAAATTAAATATTAGATCAACACATATTAAATCGTCTCACGATGAAACAATCTTAATAGAAAAATTGCTTAAAAAAATAAAACAAATTCATTCGGACTTAAAAGACATAGTACATTGATCTCTTAAATGAAAGTAAGTATAGGATGAAGAATGGACCCATTAAGAGGAAAGATTAGAGACAATTTGAAATCAGTAGGCTAAAAAAAATTAATTAAATAAACTAAGAATCAAACTATTTTCAAAAGTAAGCGTGAAAATCCCAAATCTATGGTTTTGAGCTGTTCGCAGTTAGTAACTGCGAACATCTATAAAAGACAAAATAGTTGTTCGCAATTAGTAACTGCGAACAGTTATTTTAACCTGTTTTTGTGCAGCATGATGTTCGCAGTTACTAAATGCGAACAGGTTAAAACAGGTAACTGTGAACAGCTATTTTGTTTGTTTTCACCTGTTCGCAGTTAGTAACTGCGAACAGCCCCAAACTTCAGGTTTGAAAATTTCACGCTTACTTTTGGAATAAGTTTAAAACTTAGTTTATTTTGTTAATTTTTTTTTATTTTTTCTCTTATGTATTTCAAATTTTCAAGATTAGAGGGCCAAAGAAGTGGGCTCAAATGTTGAGCGGGTCACAAAGAATAGAGAAATTGCCAGCTCAAAATCCGACAAAAACAAGCTCATTTTGTTCAATTTAAGGGATATTAGTGTTTGATGGTAAGAAGTCGCCTTCAAACCATCTACAAATGCAAAGCTCATCTCTTTCATTTCATGATACACTAATTCTTTATTGAGACTGTTTTATCGTAAAATAATTTCGATTGGGTCAGCTTAAACTATTTTTTAAAAAATAACTATTTTCTATATAATTAGAATTTAATTTTCATTGTTTTTTAATTTTTAACGAATAGACTACTTATATAGACCCGAAGACAATAAAACGATCTCATATGAGACTTATTGTTCTTCATGTATGCGGTTTCTTTAAAGGTAGCAATAACAATATTGAAAAAAATACTTCTCTTGTGGGTGTGGGGCCCATCTTTCTTTATCAAGTTGTAGGTCCCACTGCCACTAACATTTCTGGCCAATAAGTCAAAAATTTAGCAGTCACGTGGGTTTGAGTCCTACTGCCCAAGAAAATGCCCCTTCTTCGTCCCGTCAATTTTTAGCACCCTTCTCTCCTCTATGTGGACGATTGAGTAATTCTAATTTCTATGCTACAACACTACAAGTGGAAATTTTAAGATTTTCACACCAATTATTTTTGGGGTTTCATTTTGTCAAACTTTATATTGCAAGTAGGTATGCTTTTGTAGTCTTGTCACTAACTTCGTAATTAAGAAATTGTCACACTTTTATATATCAATCGTATATATTTATTCGTAGGTTTTACTCGCTAAAAAAGAAAGTTGGTAATGGTAAATAAAGTATATAATGACAGGCGAGTTTTTGAAAAATCAAATCCGCTAATAAGTTTTTATAAGCATATTCATCCGCTATTTATCAAATCCACGCATAGGCATGGCCACGGGGCGGGTTACCCGGAACCGAACCGGTCCCGAACCGCTTGGAACCGGAACCGTTTGCGACAGGTTCCGAACCGCCCCAAACCGCGAAACCGTGAAACCGCCGGAAAAAAAGTTGCCGGAACCGTGAAACCGCCGAAAAAAACCATCGTGAACCGGGTAAAAAACCCGCGGTTTGGAACCGGAACCGGTTGAACCGGCTCAACGGTTCCGTGGAACCGGGACCGGTCCGGTTGAACCGGCCCACCGGTTCCATGGAACCGGTTCACCAAAAGTTACCGTTTATGACCGTTGAACTAGCCGTTGCATTTTTCATTATAAATACTCATCAATTTCAATCATTTTCATTCACAACTCATCTCTTCTCCTACTCTCTCTACTTACTCTCTCTACTTAATTCTTTAATTACGCAATTATTCTCTTAATTAAATAATTAGTCTTTTAATTATTTCTTAATTTAGTTAGTTACATAATTAATTATTTATTTATTTCTTAATTCTATATTTCTATTATTACTTCAATATTATCAATCATGTCTTCATTTTTGAAAAAAGCCACAAAAAAAGTTACTAAAGTGGCAAAATCATTGGGAGGTTCCAGTTCGTCCAAAAGAAAGGCCACTTCTACTCCGTCGGTATCAACAACACCTTCCATTAGTAATTATAATTATGAACATAATTATCCGGAAGGGTACGACCCGGAGTTACATAATTATGCAGAAGAAATGGAAAGAGAAATACAAATTGATGAAGAAGAAGAACAAGAAGAGGAACCAACGACCCCAATTGGGATAAATATATCTCGACAGTCATCAACAAGATCACATGAAGAACAAGGAGAACAACAACAACAAAGACAAGCTCGTGGTAAACGAGTCAATTTCCAAACTATCGGTTAGTTTTATAATTTTATTCTTCAAATTAATTAAACTTTAAATTATTTATTTATTTAATTATAGTTTTATAATTTTAAATTATTTATTTAGATGAAGATGAACCAGTAAGACAACCTTTTCCGGCAATGCCACCTCCTAGTGGTAGAGCTGTTTCACATGTGTGGTCGTATTTCACAAAAGAACCAACCGAGAATCCAGATATTTTCTTATGCACTTGTCAAATTTGTGAAAGTCAAGGAGTAAAGCCCTTAGTTTCATACAGTTTCGCCAGAGGTAAATACTTTTTAAGTTTTTTATACATACTGACATACATAATACATTGATACATTATATATTCATATTTTATAAACATTTATTTATTGTGTTTTGTGAATACGTGTTAGGTGGTGGTACGGGATCTTTTAACAAACATTTGGCAAAGAAGCATGGAATCACAAAAGAAACTCATGCAGCAAGCGGGAGCGGGACCACAAGTGGAAGCCGACAGACACAATGGGACATTCCCATCACAGGTATGCCTTTTAGATACAATCGTAATGACATGATTGATGAATTTTCTAGGTATGTAATTTGTGATGAATTGCCTTTTAACCACGGTGAAAGTAGGGCATACGAGCGTCTCAATAGAAAAACTTTGCAACCACAATATAGAGCAATCCCTAGGAGCACTCTTAAAAGACGCACAATTAAATTATACGAATCAATGCGCTATGAATTAGTTGAAATGTTTAAATCGTTTAATGGTAGGGTTAGCATAACAACTGACATTTGGTCTGCTCCCCCACATTTAGAACCTTATATGTGTGTAACAGCACACTGGATAGATCGAAATTGGATTATACAAAAAAGAATAATTGCTTTTGAGACAATGCCAGAAAGACATACCGGTGAAAACATAAAATATAGATTAGTAGAGATATATAGAGAATGGAACTTATTAGATAAAATATTTTGTTGTTCAACTGATAATGCAACCGCGAACATTAAATGTATAGAACTTTTGTTTAACGAACCTGCTTTTAGTTTAATCCTTGGGGGTAGCTTATTACACATACGTTGTTGTGCGCATATAATTAACTTATCTTGCCAAGCAGGCATAAAACAATTAAGTGATTCATTAGAACCAATTAGGGATATAGTGAAATGGCTTAGGATCGGAAAGATAAAAAGACGATATAAACAATTATGTGACCAATACCAACTTAAAAAAGTGTATTGGTCATTAGATACTCCTACACGTTGGGGCTCAACCAACGATTTATTAAGAAAGGCGATTGCTTATCGCCCAGTAATAACACAACTATATAGTGAGTGTACAGATAGTTTCATAGCTGATGACACTTGGGAATTAGCTATAGGTGTACATAACATATTAGAAGCGTATGACCACGCGACTAAGATTTTTTCTTATGTTTATAAACCGAACGTTCACTTAGTAATAAGTGAATGTATTACTCTTTTTTATCATCTCCTTAAATATACACATGAAGATACTAACCCAAAATTGAGGCCGATTCTTGCAGATATGATGGAAAAATGGCAAGCATATTTTACCGATTTTTCTTATATTTATGGAATCGCAACCATTTTGGACCCACGTTTTAAAACTGAGGTCCTTACTAAAGTAATAGGATTTTATTACCAATCGTTAGATCGCTCGTCTACTGATGTACATAATTATGTAGGAACATGTAAAAAATATTTAGCAGAACTCTATGATTTTTACGCTAGTGTATATAACCCGAAACGCGATATGTCTAGGCGTGCTAGCGTTTCGGCACGTCCCTCTTACTATAATTTGGTAATAGCTAACATAATGACTCAAGATGATAGTTTTGTAGGATCATCTTCTTCTTCCTCGACCTCATATTTAGAACTAGATAGTTATCTTAAACACCACTTTGAAATAGACCAAAGTATCTATGATATTTTGGAATGGTGGAAAGAAAAATCTGTTAAATTTCCCATTTTATCGAGAATTGCAAAGGATATCCTTGCAATTCCCGCGTCAACAATTGCGTCGGAGTCTGATTTTAGTGCAGGTAGAAGAGTTTTGGACGAAAAGTGATCTCGTCTTGCTCCACATAGTATTCAAATATGTGTTTGCAAGAAAGATTGGGATCAAGCGGAGATTCGAACACAAGGACTAAGGAATGATGATGATCAAGACGACGATGATGATCCATGGATGATGATGGATACATCTGCATCATCGTCAGGAGGAGAGTCAGCGGAAGCATCTAATCAACCACATGATGATGACGAAGACGAATAGGATCAATCCGACAAACGACAACGATAAATCAACATTCAACAACTATAAATAAAAGGTATGACAAAGAACTACATGGGCTTTGATTCCTTCGGGATACGTAGGCAGCTTAGTATTCATTTGGGTACTAGGTTCAAGTCTATTTTCTCCCTCTTTTTTTATTAATCATCTTTATCGACATTATCATTGATTCGTTTCTTATTAATTTATTTTTTTCATTCTTTTTAGTAAATATTTCAATAACGATGACAACTTGACATGCAATGAATTTCACTAATAATCAAGTAATCATCAAAGGTACGTCCACGATATTATAGTATTTTTTTATTATATAAATATTTAAAGAAAAAATAAAAATGGAACCGATGGTCCGACCCGCCCGTCCCGTGAGTTGGAACCGCCCGGAACCGGAACCGGAACGGAACGGGACCAACCCGGACCGTGGCCATGCCTATCCACGCATAAACACCTTTAAAAATAAGTAATATCAAATAGAAGTATAATTTGACTCAAACTCGATCTAGTTTGATACATTTTACCCTTAACTAAATCCATATCCAAAATTATTCTACCTAAAGTCAACCTAAATCTTGAATGGCTCCATCTAATGCTAACGCCAACTTTAATCCAAAGTATAACATAACTTAAAGTCTGAGAGACTCTATTCATTTAAATTTGCTCTATATTTTAATCCGTCTTACTAATTTTATCCGATAATTATTTTTAAACATAAATTCACCACTTTAACACAAAGAATTTATATTTTATATTTTCTCTCTTATATCTAAATCACTCTACCTCTTTAACTCACTATTTCTAATTGACTTAGTTGTTTGACCCAAAACTAAACCTGACTCAAATTGCTGCTAATTGGATATAGACTTGTGTCCAATCTGATCCTAAAATGTGAACTTAAATTAATAATATAATACGATCCACAATAATCGAAGTCATAAGATCCAACCTGAGTAACCTGACCCATAAATAAATCAGCAAGGCTTGCGAGCGACCGTCTCATATTGAGATTAATAGTCATATTGGTTTAATTATAGTTTTTTATAATACGTGATCAATAATTGATCAATTTAAGGCTTTGAAATTGATTTTTTCAGGTTATAATTGATCATGTAATTGATTTTTTCAGGTTATCATTGATCATGTAATTGATCACTTTATGTATAACTGGTCACTTTAATGTGTAAGTTGATCATTTTAACGTTAAAATTGAAGACTTTAAAATAATTAATCACTTTAATGTCTTATTCCGCAACTAACAATAAAAAAATAACAATTACTCTAAATGTTGTAAACTCAAGGGGACAGAGAGAGTTCTAGATAAGAATAGAACAAACTTTGCAATTTACCATGGTCTACTAATCTATATTCCTTTGTTCTTTAATTATGAGAAAGTGTTATGATAGGTCATGATAGTTCGTCACATAATTACTCTGTGGACCCATTCGTATGGACACATTTATAGGGCACCCGTGGGTTTGAGCCCACAAATTTACAGATAATGAGTATCGACTTTTACACACTTGATGAGGTTCACTATTTGTCAAAACTATGTGGTATTAAGACAATTAATTACCCACCAAGTATTATATGCAAGTCTACAATTCAATATTTTAACGATTTGGGATTTTTCTCACATCTGAAGTAATTCCAACACATTATATGACTCTGATAGAATTTAGAAAATAAATTTGAGCAATATAAACAATGAAGAGAAGTAGTAACTCACTTATAAATTCATAGGAGGTTCAATAGGAGTTACTCTTCAAGTTTACATGTAGGTAACAAATGAGCACTTTAACACACCCAAACAAGGAAGAGAAAATGTATTCTAATTGCAATTTCAAATAAGGTTTACAATTAAACCAATTGGTAGTATTAAGAGTTACTATTTATATTTATAAAGTAATGTATTCTCTTCTTTTGCGCCAATGTAAAACAACTCACATATAAATAAAAATAAACACTTAAACGATTTTTAATCATAGGTTCTAAACTCAAAAGAATAAAAAAATATAATGGTCATTTAGTCATCTCACTAAGAATCATAACAACTGCCTTTATTTAAAAATGTGCACAGATGACAAAATAAATTACTGCCTGATAGGAGTAGTTATTCATTTACTTTTACGATGAAATTTACTATTATAACTGTATTAGTAATTCAATACTAGACTGTAATGTTTGTACTATGTCTGGGTAAACACACAATGAATTATTAAGGCCGCGCGGTAGGAGGATTTTGAGGCTAATACAAGTTACACGTTCGATACTCCCTTCTACTTATCTTTTTTCACTCTATCTAATAAATTTGTTTAATTCTTAATATATTTAATTATGTAAAATTAAAAATTATAAAACATTGATATAAATATACTTTACATTAATACGAATTAAATAAAATTTCACATGAATATATTTTAACTTATAAATTAATAAAAAAATTTTAAAAATAACAGATAAATAATATTTTAAAAGTAAATTAGACACTTAAAGTGAATAAGAGGGAGTATTTGAACATCAAAGTTGAAACTTGGAAAGTGATACTGCCCTTTTTTTTAGACCTCTTACCCTTAGCCCTGTTAAATTTAATGGTCCCAAATTTTAGGGGGTTGTTTAATTCTTTCACCTAGTACATATTTCAACAGATTTATGAAATTTGCTTTTATAAGACTTTATTATTGTTACAAATTGAAAGAAAATGAAAAAAAGACCTATTTTCAACTAGTCTACAGTTTGCTTGATGAATCATTTTTGTGGTACCGTAGACAGACAAGTTGCACCATTCAACATTCGTAATTTGTCACTTCACATTTATGTGAGAAAGACTTGTTTCTAGGAGTATTTTTTTATTCCAACTTTATTAAGCAATAAGCTTTTTCTGTCACTATTTGCATTGCTAAAAGAGACTTCAAAACGAGTCTATTAAATCAGTAATTTTAATTAGCTATCAACTATTACTCTAAATATATTATGAGGTTTTGGTTATTAACTTGAATTTTTAATTAAATGGATTTATTGACATGATATCAAAAATCAAAGTGCTGATAAGTCATTGATTTCAAAAAAAATAAAATTGATTAGGATAAATAAAATACTATCTTCTTGAATTAATAATATTACAATCTAATATAATGGTAACAATATCATAATATATATGACATAATATTTATATTGTTAATTTTCTATATAAATAAAGATTACAAATAATATATAAATATATTCTACAATCATTATTTCAATTCGAAACATTTAGGGTTAGATATAATACAATGCAACAAGACCGGCTCTACGAGGGGGCAAGAGGCGCATACGCCCCGGGCCGTCTTTAAAAAAATTAGAACATGCCTAACCTAAATTCATATTTATCTAATTTTGATATTTATATTCTTTCACTACAATATAATAGTTTGAGGCCTATAATTATTATTTTTTCCCGAACCTTTTAAAACTGGGCGACCGCACTTCAATGCAAATACAAGATACTTACAATCAAGATAATTAAAGAGAAATAACAGATGCCGAAAATGTTAGACTGCTTTTTGCTCAAACAAAGAATTAGGACACCTAAGATCACTATCAAAAACTTAAGATTGGAAAAGATTTCATGAAAAAACACCTACCAAATATTAAATATTAGGACATTTCAAACTCTCTAGGAGAGTGGTAGTGAGTTGATAGCTCCTCTTAATTATACATACTTTTAGCATCTAGTTTACAATTTTTTGTTTTACGAAAAATATTTTTTTGAAAACTTTTTATTCCTATTTATTATTTGGTTTGACAAGAGATTTTATATGGTAAAATTAAGTAAAAGAGTTTTACATCTGATTGTAAATTAACTTTTTTCATCTAAAATTGAAAGGAAAGCAATTTCCTCCTATTCCATTTCTCCCGTCTTAGCATTATTTTTTCATTAAGCCAAGTAAAAGAAAAATAACAACTGTTCATCATAATACATTGTTTATTAATTATTCTTTATAAAATATAACAATGTCGTCAAGAAAATATTTGTGGTTTAAATTTTACTTTTTTTTTTCTTTAGCAAAACACCCCTCTACCTATTTTTTATTATTATAGTTATAATTTAAAATATAACGTAAATTGAGAATGAGAAGATCAAGAGAGGGCAAGACTATCATCTACCTCTTTAGGTTTGGTACGTCGAGACTTAAAATGTGAGAGATATTAGTCAATGATAGTAATTTTTTTTTAATTACAGAAGAACTAAGTGAGAATCAAATTTAAAATTTTTATCTAATATGGTATTTACTACAACGAAATTAAACTGATTTTAGAATAGTAGTAAATCTAAAAAGACATATATAAAATAGGGAAATTAAACCTTTTAGAAAAACTATCATGAAAAGAGATTTACTACGTGAAAGGGGAAAGCAAAGAGGGGTAAAAAAAAAGAATTTTGGCAAAAGAGATTCCAAACAAACAGGAAAATTAGCCATGCAAAATTTTCACCAAGTTGGATAGGCTCGCCAGTCACCACTGATGGTCCCAAATAAAATTTATGCCCTTATTTCCTACTTGCAAATTTATTCGTACATGAATTTTGGTGAAAATTATACTTATATGTACCTATTTGTAATGTTACACTTTATATTTGTATGTTTAATTTGTTGGTTAGTACTTCTAGTCATTTGTATTAAATTGGCTTGTATTTAAATGATATCTTGTAAGTTTATGAAATAATAGCTATATTATAGACAATAAAATACAATAAATTATTCATAATAAAAATAGAGCAAACTTTTAATTATTATGTTTTATGTTCGTTTGAATTACAGAAAAATTAAGTGATAATCGAATTCAAAACTTTTATCTGAAAATATGGTATTTACTGTAACGAGACAAAACCGATTCTAAAATAGCAACAAATCTAAAGAGACATATAAAATAGGGTAATTAACCCTTTTACAAAAACTATCATGAAAACATCTAATAGTTATTATATTAGAGTAGTTCTTTAATTCGGTACGTTTGCTTTTTAATACCTATGTTAAGTCACGAGTGATTTTTGCTAAAAAGGTTAATCGAAAACATCTAATTCTCCAAAACCCACCTAGATAAGTAGCCACTTGGCAAAATTGGAAAAATAAAATGTTGAAATGAGCTAGATTATAATATTACTATGAAATATACTCTATGTATTTCTTTCATTGGTTTTTTGATCCACTTTAGCTCTAATAAATAACTTTTAGTTAATAACATTACTTCAGATTTGCCTTACTTTCCTTACAACAAATTTGTCTCACAAATTCATCTCTTTAGAGTTCATCCACAAATTTAATTTACATTTTAATCTCATCCACGTATTTCTCTCACTAAATGTCTTTTAAATTTAATTTGCTGCCTAACAAACTTTACTTTTGTATCTTTTTTTAGTTTTTCCACCAAATGTCTATGTGTAAATTTGGTGGAACAAAGTGAATATTTTTATAAGAAATATCTTTATAACAATTGGGTTAACAACTAGAAAATCAATTACTTTTAAACTATCTAAGAATTTTAGCCAATAATTATTTTTAAAAAGACCTATTAAATAAGAAAAGGGGAGGGTTTATTTGGTAACTTGATTAACAAGTTAATTATAGAAATAAGTTGGTGCAAAAGGACAATAAGAAAAGCAGTAAAAAAATCACTAAAAATAAAAACCTTAAAATCTTCAAAACTTCCATCGTGCAAAATACTTATAAGCATGTAGGATGGCCCCTTTGGGTCTTAGCTATAGTATGCATGATCATCATCATGAATCAGATGTTAATTTAATCTCAAAACTACCATTGTCAATTTCATATGTTTTCTTTTACCTCATATATTAACTTTTCTGGTACAAAAGTGCACTTATTGGATCTCATGGGATACCAATCTGTACTAACATTAATTATTATATTTTTTACATCCCATTGTCTCTGTAGACACTAGAAAAAGTATATCAACCCCACTTCCTCCTATTCAATAAAGTTGCTCTTTGATTGATCTTTGTTCCCCCTCCCTTTTTATTCATTGACTCACTTTACTCGGGGGGTGTTTGGTTCTTATTTTTGTTAATTTTTAGCTTTTGACTTATTGGTTAGTTAAATAGTCAAAAAAAATATTTTGTAAATGTCTTTTAAAGTAGTTGAAAAGTTAAAATGAAAAAGCTGCTCCATTTAACTTTTTAAATTGGCTTTTTGACTTGTTAACTCACTTTTTCTCTAATAAACAATCAATACTTAAATTTACAAAATATTATCACAAACAGCTAGCTTTTTCAGCTAACTTCAATGCCAACAAAAAACAGCCAACATGTTCAGCTGGTCAAGCAAGTCAACTAAAAACACAACAGCCAGCAGTCAACAGTCAATTGCTAAACAACCCCTTAATCACATAAATATCCATAAATATTAGATAGATGAAAATCAAAAAAGTGAGTATATACAGTTAATAGACACTATAAATTAGAAAAAAAAATGTAGATAAGAAGTTAAATACTTTAATGAGAATTAAAGAAAAAGTGTAAGTTAACTGGACAAATTCAATAGACAGACTAAAATGAAAATTAAAGTGAAACTAATTCTTTGGAATGGATCCATGGAGTAATTATTTTTGTCAAACTTTAATATAAGTAATAAGAATTTTTGCTAACATTCAGTGTTAAACTAGTCGTTTATATAACTAATAATTATTTTTCTTGTAATTACTATTATTGGAACATTTTTAGCTCTAAAAAATCTGTAGCTTGTCTATATGCACCATAATCTCGATGCATAAAATGTATAATATCACTAATTCAATTACAAATTAATTTTATTTAATAGAAATATGTTATTTTGATCATTAACTCAATTCAATTCAGATTGAATGAAAGAAGTCATGTAATATTTTTGCGAAATACACCAATCTAAACAAATAAAGCAATATAATTTTGTTACGTTAATTAATAAATTAAGAAAGTATATAATTAAGTTTTAATTAATTTAACAAAATTGTAAGATGGGAAGAGGTCAGATTAAGGGGCCAGCCGCCAGTGAAGAAAACCAGGGACCTGGGCCTACTAATAAGAATATCTGCATATACCAAATCTTAAGCCTTCTTCCCCTCAATACAGCAATATGGCCGGAATCTGTGTGTATAATCTAACAAACTAGGCCTTTTTGCCATTGATTATCAGATCAGCTAACACTTTGATTCTATTAATAATTACTTGTATATTGTTGGTATGTAAGATTTATGGGTGTTTCACTGAATAGATTATTGGACAATTTTAGCTAATTTTGACACAAACAGATTGTTAGGCGGTCAAATCATATGCTAATGCTATAGGTAAGGACGGTCAAATCATATGCTAATGCTATAGGTAAATTAACTGTCCTAGCAGCATGTTTAAAATCATTTAGACGATCAAAAAAATTGATAAAATTAATTAGTCAAATCAATCATTTCAATATATCAGCCAGGGTCGAACATATAGGGGAAGAGGAGCCATTGCCTCCTACCAATCCAAAAAATTAAAAAAAAGATGCTTAACATGAAATATGTATAAAATAAGCTTTATATAAAAAAATTCTCAAAATAAGTCTCGGTGAATATTATTTTTCCAAAATAAGCGTCTTCATGTATATGAGCCTGAGATTAAGTTTGTTCGCTGTTACTAATAGTAAATATCGAGTAAGAGAAAAGAATTACTTTGTTCGTTGTTAGTAATAATAATGTTTGAAGGAATAACATGTCATAGCGTTTGAAGGGATAAAAGAATTTAAAAAAATATTTATTCATTATAGATGTAATTAATGTTTCGCCCTAGGCCTTTAATTCAAATCTCAGGGTCCGACTATAAATAGTTACCCGCCATTGTCAAGTCGCTTGACAAATACCCGCTTAATATTTGTAATGTTAGTAACAGGAACTGGGTACTGGATAATATTCTTCTGCCATCAGCTATCCCATACATACTTGTTATAACAGTTCAGCAAGTTAGAGGAAACAGCTGTGTTATAGTTATAGTCCTGGCAAGTTCTCAGCTCAATTTAATCACCTTTTCACTTGATCCAACATCTAACATTATCTTTGCTGTCATCTATGACCACTCCACTTTAGTGTTGATGTGCACCTTTCTTTTTCATTTAACAAAAAATATATAAATAAAATTTGTAGATATTTAACTATTTTTGTCTTTTTTTTGAAAGTGATATAAATACTATAGCTTGCAATTAAATTGATCCATTTGTTTTGATTTTTTTTTCTGTGATTTATCTTTATAATATATTATTAATAATATATTTTGATAGGTTTTTATCATCACAAAAAGCTATACGTTCGAAACTCATTTACGTACTTCTCTTTTAAGTGGAATACGATATTAATTAGTAGGGTTTGAACTAAGTACAATCATTGACTTAAATCCAATAGTCTATTATGAGTAGCAAGATAGACGGACAAATTTATTGTGTAGTCATTGAAGTCAGTTGAAATTACTTAAATCCTAAATAAAATCAAGTAATATATATAGGTAATATACCCTAGATAAATTAAAATTAGTGTAATGTTTTTCACATGCGTGATCAGGATTCAAAACCCATATAATACATCATCATCATTTTATCCAGTGTATTCCGCGCATAAAACTATAAACAGGGTCTGAAAAGGGAAGTACGGCAACAATTCATACCCATAAAACGACCAAATAAGCCCCTCAATTCGAGAATACATTTTACTAAAATTTTTTTGAAAAACTTTTTTTCTTAATCCGCAACTACGAGCTATACAATAGCTAATTAAGTATGTACTTGAAAGATTAATAAAAAGAACAGTTAACCTAGCTAGCTAACTACCCTATATTAAAAAAATAAATGAAAAACAGTTATAGTTAATAGAGTAATAGTCAAAGCATTGTTATAGAGCATCCCAAGAAGAATTAAAGGTACAAAAAGAGAATCACAATTAGTACAAGCAATCAAGCAAGTCATGTCCTTTAGTTGATCAATAAGAAAGGCCAAAATGATAACTTTTGGGATTTGTGGAGAAAAATGAGGGTTAACATCTTAATACTAGTATTGTTTTTGCTAATAATCAAGTAGGGTCTAGCTTAAGTGTTCTTAGGTAGCAAATAAAGTTCTATCCCAAAAATATGGCCAAATTTTCCCCCTAAAATCACCTGAGAAGAGGCCCAACAAGGCCCAGAAACCAGGGAAGTGGGGTGAGATTGAGAAGGCTAAGTTTTGAAGCTGTAAGAGAAAAAGAAAGAGAAAGAGAGTGAGAGGAATCCCAAGGTCCTACCCCAACAAAGGTGCAGAACAAAGGAGAAAGGGCCAAAGGTGGATTGAAATCATTACTTGAATGGAGATTGGGCCCACCTCCATGTAATCTTTCCTTTTTTTATTTTTTGAAATAATTAATTATTTAATCCTCAACAACTTAGTTGTTATATTTTTTATTTTTAGATATGTATTTAATCTTGTATAAGACCGTCTCATACAAGAATTTGTGAAAATCATTTGACTTAAATATATAAAAGTTTTTTGGAGTTAAATAATGTTATTTCAAAGTGATAAAGTGAGTATAATAATACACTATTTTAATTTTACATTACTTATAATTTGCGTGGAATATTTTATATTAAAAATATATCTTCAAACAATTAAATTAATTGACTTAATTTTTTTATATAATTTTTTTATATACATAAAAAAAGAAAAAAAAATTGTATATGAATAATAACTAATCTATCTATCTCTTAGAGTCTATTCCATTTGATAAAAAAGCACTCATAAAAATTAATGGAATAATAGCAAACTCTAAGTAACGGACAGAGCAAGATAACAATTGATTTGAACCAAAAACAACATTTTTCCTAAAAATTAATAAGCTTTTCAAAAATTATTGTCCAAGACGGTTTCAACACAAAACACATCCGTCTGTGGGTTTAATATTTATCTAATGCACATTATGAAAATGTAAATTCTTTAGATGAAGTCATCTCACTGAAAGACAATCTATCCCAGCAGTAACTCTATAGCTAGAATTCTTTTCTTGACTTGGGTATGGGGCCCAATCCATTCTCTTACCCGGCCACCATTGTCTTTATGGATTGAATGATAAAAAAGAGCAACTCACGTGGAAACTGAACCAAAGGGACTGTTCAAGTCCAACCACAATAAAAGAAAATCCTCTAATTTTTACCCCAAAATTTATTTTTTCATCAAAGGCAAAATTTTCATATATAAAAAAAAAACAAAAAACCATTTTCATTTCAAAAAAAATAAATCATAGAAAAACACTAGTTTTTACTAAAGGGGAGTTTATTATCCCTCCATTACCCAACAACAAATAAAGCATTTTCCTTTCTTAAAATTCTTGCTTTTTAAAGCTCACCCTCCATAATTCCCACTCATTATCTTTTCTCCTCAAAGCTTCCTCACTTCCTTATCTCCTCACTTTCTCTCTCTATCCCTATCCCTCTTTCTCTCTCTTCCTAATGCTATTTCTACATCACCCCCAATTCTCAAACATAAATAAGCTTAATATAGAGAGAGAAAGTGAAATATGAGATATATAATCTTGGAGATCCCTTAAGTCCCACAATAGCCCAAGAATTATACTATAAACCCTTCTTTTTCTTCCTTATCTAATTGTTTTTATAATATATATATTTTGGGTATATATTGTATTAATTCCAACAAAATATATATAGTGGGAATTAAATTTATTTTTTTAAAAAAGAGTGGGAATTATGGATGGAGATCATCATCATCATCAGCATCACCATCACCATGAATTTCACAATCACCACCGTCCTAATTTCCCTTTCCAACTCTTGGAAAAGAAGGAAGAAGAAGCATGTTCAAGTTCAACCCCATTTAATTCTTCCTTAGCCATAGTACCCACTGGGTCGGAAGGCCTGAGCCCGAGCCCAACCCCATCAACTTCAATTGGAGTTACACAAACACAACCCCAAGGTGGAGGAGAATCCGCTTCTGGGGCCGTTAAAAAACCGGCCCCAAAACGAACCTCCACAAAAGACCGACACACAAAAGTAGACGGGCGGGGTCGGAGGATCCGAATGCCCGCCTTATGTGCGGCCCGGGTCTTCCAACTTACAAGAGAATTAGGACATAAATCTGATGGAGAAACCATTGAATGGCTACTTCAACAAGCCGAACCCGCAGTAATTGCTGCAACGGGTACGGGTACCATACCCGCAAATTTTACATCATTAAATATATCTCTTCGGAGCTCCGGATCTTCTCTTTCGGTTCCGTCACAGTTAAGATCCGCTTCATCGTATTTTAGCCCGAATTTCACAACTTCAGCCTCTGCTTCACGTCGTAATTTCTTCGCCGGAATTGGGCTTTCTTCCGATACTTCTCCGTCATCCGCTTTACTCAATTTTCAGACGGCTACTTTGAATTTAAACCCGGGTTTGCTACAAGCAAAACAGGAATGTACGACACCTACTAATAATAGTAATACCAATCAAATCAATAATACTAATAATAGCTCGCTAGATCTTTCGAATGAGGGGGAGGAAGAAGGAGGAGTTCGAAAACGACGGTTAGAAGGCGAATATGGCGGGTCGGGCGGGTCGTATGGGCAAATTCCGGCAACGAACTTTTGGATGGTGGCGAATAGTGGAAATCATCAAGGTGGTGCTGTAATGAGTGGAGACCCAATTTGGACAATTCCATCAGTTAATAATAGTGCTACTGCTGGGTTGTATAGAGGTACTGTTCCTAGTGGGTTACACTTCATGAATTTTGCTACACCAATGACATTATTGCCAAGTCAACAATTGGGTCCCACTATGGGTTTAGGGCAAAGTGGTGGTGGAGGTGGAGGTGGTGGTGCGGGTGGTCATAATTTGAGTTCGGGTGAACAGGCTCATCAACATCTTGGTCCGCTTACTGGACTTAATCCTTATCGAAATATTTCTGGGAGTGGGATCTCGGACTCTCAAGCGAGTGGATCCCACTCCCATCATGGAGATGACCGACACGATACAACGAGTCACAGTCATCATTCTTAAGGAATGTAAGCATGGATAAATTTTTAGGGGTTTTAATTATTTTTGATGCTAAAATGCTTGGTTTGAGTATATTAATCAACATACAACCATTGCTTGGGAAGCAAATTTGTGTAGCTATTAATTTCATGTGTAGCTCACGTAAGGTTTGATTTTTTATTTGTTTTTGGAGACTTCTATGATTTTTTTTATAATTATTGTTAATTTGTAGTTTTGATTTTTTGAGTTTTAA
Organism: Amaranthus tricolor; assembly: GCF_026212465.1. Taxonomy (NCBI): domain Eukaryota; kingdom Viridiplantae; phylum Streptophyta; class Magnoliopsida; order Caryophyllales; family Amaranthaceae; genus Amaranthus; species Amaranthus tricolor. Next base: position 3,478,026 of record NC_080060.1, on the reverse strand, counting down.
GTGTGATTAATAGTTAATATGATGAGAGGCTTAGGGTTTGATCGATAAAGAAAAAAGGGCAAAATATTTAACATTTGGCCTTTTAATTTTTATTATTTTTCTTTTTTGTTTTCCACTTGGTTGAATTGAGTGACTATTTTTATTTTTTATTTTTTTTGTTTTTTCTTATATGGAAAAATAATTCATCTTCCTCCTTAATTTATATTTTTTTTATATTGGCCCCTCCACAACCAAATAATCATCATTGTCTGTGCATTTCATTCTAAAGGAAAACTTTGTAACTTTGGCTTTTTTTTTTTATTGTTTTTTATTTGATGAAGATGACACATCTCCAATTATACCTTCTCCTAGGGTTGTTACTCCTTGTGCTAAATTAAGCTCATCCCATTTCATTAGCTCTTAACTTTTCATTTTCCTACCCCAAGCCTCCCAACTTCACACTTCTACAAAACATTGAAAAACATTGCTCGAGTAAAATACTCATTCTTACATGCCTTACTTAGCTTATCTAGGAGAACTATGAGTTAATCTAGTGGTTGATAGTGCGGTAGTGTATATAATCTGCTAGTTTCTTGAGAGAACATATTTTAAGCCCAGCCCATTAAAGATTAATGACTACTTACCGTATTCTTAATGCCAACTTAAATCATCCTTAGTGGCTACTCTTCGTATCCTTAATGCCTACTTTCAATATTTTTAATGTCTATTTACATTATTCTTAATATCTACTTATAATATTTTAGAAAATATATGATGGGTTGGCCCAATTAGCCCAATTAGAGATGTTCTCTCAAAGAGACCGTCTCTCACAAAAATTGTGTTATATAATATAGAAGTATTTTGGAGCTTTAACCATCAACTTAAGCTAATGGTTGAGTTCGGTATTTGACATGGTATTAAAAGTCAAGATGACAAAAGGGACCCCTCATTTCAAGTGGAATGTTTAACCCCATGTATGAAGGTCATGTGTTGGATATACACTTCAAACTCAAAGGGCTCTCGTATGGCAGGGCATGATAGAGTATATAACATAATGGTTGAGTTGGCTCATGAATATCTTATTAAATAAGTCAACGTAACAAAAAGGGCCACATATTCGAATCTCATGTACCCCTTATTTCAAGTGGAATGTTTAACACCGTGTATGAGAAGGTCATGTGTTGCATATACACTTCTAACCAAAAGGATTCTCGTACGAGGGGGCGTGATAGAGTGTATAACATATACTTCAACCATCAGCTTAAGCTAATAATTGAGTTGGTTATTTGACAAATAAAGGTGAGTATTCTTATCACCTAAAATCGAAAGGATAAATTCTCACTCTCTTTATTTTTAAGAATTCTTTAGTCATATTTTGAAATATAAAAATATCTTACTTATTTCGAAATATACAAATATCTTACTTATCTACATTTGATTAGTTTGTTTATAATGATGAAAATAGTGATGAAAAATTAATGTAATTTTAGAAGGAAAATATTGTGACAAGATTAATAGTTGTGCTTACTCTTCTTTAATCATCTCATTTTTTACACAAAATTCATTTTAATGCATATTATTTGAAAATGTGATATTAAGTAGTAATAAAAATTTATGAACAAAAAACTTGTTATGATCAAAATTTCATTACTGTAAAAATAACATGCTATATTCATAAAAATTTAAATTATAAATTATTCTCATTAACATTATTTTTATATCAACAATAAAACGGATGGTAAAGTGATTTAGTAGTGAGTGAATGATTTACTAACAAAAGTTTATTTTTCTTCACATAAGTTTATGTATATAGGGTGAAATTTGGATTAGGGTGCATCATCAACTTTATAAGATCTTAGTTTGGTCCATCTACCATCCTATTTATCCTTAATTTATCGTGATTTATATAATTTTATTATGTATTATTTTTAATGTTTATAAAGAGTAATTATTGATAATAAGCATCGAAATAATTCAAAATGTGCATGAAATCAAATATTATCAACATTGTGGAGTTGAGGGAGTACCTTGTAAAATATAACATCAAATATTAAAAAATCAATTTTCTAACATTGAATGTTTAATTACTTAAATTTATGGTTCAGAAAATGCAAAAAGTCTAAACATGTTTATTTTTTAAAGTTAAACATATTATGAATTGTTTTTAGAACATCAAATATCAAAAGTTTTGATTGCTAGCTAATACTTGTATAATGAAAAGAAGTGCGCAACAAATTATTATCCCACAAATTATATCAAAAAAGTTTAACAAATCCTTGTATAAGATCGTCTCACCATGCAGATGAATTTATATAAGTTGTCTACTTCTCCAATTGATTACTTTGAGATTGTAAGTGATCACTTTATGGTTATAAGTGATAACTCTGAAAATATTATAAAAATAAGAAAAAATTACCATGAATAATACAATTTTTCATTATTTTTCCTACAATAACACCCATTATTGATTAACCATGAATAATACCAACTTAGGGGTTTTTTCCTAGAATAATACCAATTTTAGTTAATTAACTAATTTACCAAATTTTTTTATCATATAATCTCCTATAGTTTAATTTTAACATGTTAGATATATTCTAGGGAAACACCGCTTAAATTTGGTATTATTTATAGTTAATCAAAAATTGGTATTATTGTAGAGAAATAAACACTACATATATATATATATATATATATATATATATATATATATATATATATATATATATATATATATATATATATATATATATATATATATATATATATATATATATATATATATATATATATATATATATATATATATATATATATATATATATATATATATATATATATATATATATATATAAATGTTATTGGAAAAAGAAAAAAAGAAGTGCCAATGTTTTTGTGGCAATCAAGCTCAATAATAAACTCATCTGGTTCAACCTAATCTATTAATAACTCATTTAAAAGTAAAACCTGATCTATTAATAACTCATTTAAAAGTAAGACATGACCTATTAATAACTCATTTATAAGTAACTTAACTCTTAACCCGTTAGTGAATAGAGGAAACAAGCTATTGATCGAATACAATCAATATATTGGGTGTAATACCATTGTCAAAAAGTTAGACAAACATAAACGAGCATAAGTACAATTTCATAGGGTGTGAAGGAACTAGTATAGTTTATATTTTTAAAAGTTGTTATAGTTTTTATTTTAGTCTGTTATTAATTTTTTTTATATTTTTATTTTAAATAGTTTTTTCATTATGATGATGATGATATATTTTTTTTATTAATCTTTTGCACTTTTAATGCTACCCATAAAATTTAATGGTTTTCACTAAGTTATTTAAACTCCTGCTAATTATTAATATTGTAATCTTTTAAGAAAAAAGAAAGTAACTTGCTAAATGATATTAAATGTATATAAATCACATAGACAAACACGTTTGTGCTGCGAATGTCGTCAACATGATGGATCTAGTGAGTAGCACAATTACATGTACTACTAGAAACAGTACAAAACATTTTACCAATAAATGAGACTATATATAAAAAAAGTAAAAGGATAAAATCTGCAAGGTTAAAAGTGCAAACCTAATAGCCTATAGTAAAATTTAGGTCAACAGAGCTTGGTGCAATGACTTACCGTTGAGCAAATTGATGCTTGATTTCCACTTTAGTAGGAGGATGACTGATGTCATATTTTTATTAAGAATTGAGATGTTTATTTGGATCATTAGATTGATTTCGGATTAAAAGTTTTAACTCAGTTTAATATCGGATTTTGCGTTCATATTGATTTTTAGACAATTGTACATTCATTTTTAAGTCGAGTCAAATCAAGTTTTATTACAAAGTCGGGTAAATATCGGGTCATCGAGTCTATTTAGAACACCTTTAATTAAGAGTAAATATTTATTGAGAAAATAAAAGTCAAACTATAAATAATATTAAAGATAAGAAATAGTTGTAAAGTGGTTAAAAAATAGTTAATCAATCTCCTCATCATGAGGGAAAGTATTACCCTTGTGGAACGAGGGGAAATATTTTTCTTATTCTCCTCTAAAATTAAGTTGATCTAAATTTTCTTTTATATTCTTCATATCAATATATATTTTTATCTTTCATCTTTTTTTTTCGCTTAGCTTGTACTTATCATCATTTGTATAGTTTGACTTTGATAAGTGTGATTATTTGTACTTATTTATGTTATTTTTATGCTCCTTATGTGATCTTTTAGTGAGTTTTAGGTAGTTTTGATAGTGTTATTTGATATTTTTGTCTCATATGTTTAATATTGTATTTTAGATAATTTTGAGGCAAAAATTGGAGTTTTATAGGTTCTGGAGGTGATAAGAGGGTGAAGAGTTGGAGAAATGGCCTAAGACCCTTAAAAGAAGTGAAGAGACCGAGCCAAGGGAGAGAAACAAGTTGTAGCTAAGGTGCATCAAAAAGCCACGACCTGTCGCAAAGCAAATGGAGTCCAGAACAAAAGCGACGAGTCGTCCCCATTCTGCAACAACACGTCGCACATCCCCTAAAGTCATCAGAGCACTCCAGAGCCAAAGCAACGAGTCGTCCCATATATGCCACGACTCGTCGCATACTTACTGATTTGTGCATATCAATCCAGTAGCAAAGCGACGAATCGTCTCCAACTTGCCACGAATCGTCGCATATTCACTGAAGTCACATACCCCGGGCAGAACAAGTGTCTTTTTCGTGCGTTTTGACGGTTACTTTTGGGAGCCACTATAAATAATGGTAGTTATTTTTATCATTATGTGAGATTTTAGTTTTAATTTCAGTTTTCTCTTTTGTTATTTTCTTCATTGAGAACTTTCATTGTTGAACTACATTGTTACATTTAATTTCTTTGCAATTTACATTTATGTTCTTCTCCATTAGTAAATTTTCTCAATTTATTGCTTTGTTATTTATATTTGTGCATTAAAATTATTCATCATTTTCATGTTTAGTATTTCAATTAAGGTTTCATTCATCATTAATTGCATGTTAATCATCATGTCTAGTGCGTAAATTTTCTCACTAGAGTTAGTGTATAAACCCTAATTCAAAGCATGGAATGATATTTTATCGATTAATTGTGTGAAATTTGGGTCTATGATTAAACATATACTTAATGAATCTTATTTTAAATATCTTTATTAACCTTTTCAATGAAACGGAAATTTGAGATTAGGATTAATTTAAAATTGATATATATTTAAATTAAATTCCTATTAGTTTAGCCAATAAAACGGAAGTTTGAGGATCGACATTATTAAGGTCTTAAACCGATATTGATCAATAGAGCAGAAGCTTGAGATTAATTAGATCACGTTTAATTATGCCAAAGACTCAAATTCATACAATTATGAGAGTACTTGACTCCCATGTTAGAATTAGGTGATTCCCGACGCCCTAGAATTTGTCATATTATTATTATCTTTGTATTAATAATTGTTTTAGCTTTAATTATTAGTTTTAATTGCATTGTAGTATTAGTTTTCTCAACCCAGCTACTTGTTGATCCGTGTCTCGTAGTCATAAATCGAACAAATTAGTTAACTCACTTTCCTGAGTTCGACCCGTATAGCTACACGTACACCGTGCGCTTGCGGTTAATTAAAATTTACACATCAAGTTTTTGGCGCCATTGCCGGGGAAGCGACGGATAATTCTTTTGTTTTGTCGATTGTTCTACTTGATACTTGCTTGTTGTTCCCTCCCCTAGACCCTTTTTTGTTTGAATTCTTTGAATGCATAGGAGGGCTCGATCTCTAAAGCGTTACGACCCAGAGATCGAAGCTACTGCTCGTAGACTGAACACCGGACGCTTAAGGTGGTTGAGGCAACAATAAGACCAGATGGCCAATAACGCTAATCAGACTTTTATTTTACTTTTAAGTATTTACCCACAATAACTATAAATCAACTCCATTAGAGCTCTTTCATAATGATATAGATTACTGTTTGACAAATGATTATTGATTATTGAATGTCGAAAATTTAGTGAGTTTGTTCGATCAGTGTCGATTTTTTTTGTTAGCTTTTGGATAAGTCAAGTGTTTACGAAGAAGTTTGTAAAAATTAAATATTGGTTGTTGGCTTTTTATAAGAAACGCGAACCAATAAGTCAAAACCACTAAAAAGCCAACTATATTTACTTTTTATTTTAATTTTACACAGAAAGTATTTAGCATACTGAAAAGATTTTTTACCATTTAACTAACTAAACAAGTAAAAATAAGCAAAAAAATTTTACCAAACACAAAACAAGACATGAGATTGAATATCTTTCACATGAGGATAAAAGAGTTAAATTTGGAGCCCACACCTTATCAGTTTCCAGGTATAGCTCAGGTGGTGAGACCCACCTGCTGGTTTTCGCCTATATCAATGTACATTGTCACTGACAATACAGTTTGATCATTCTTCCTCTTTTTTCATTCTCCCCTTTTTATTTTTTCCCACTAAAATTAATCTTAAAAAATACTTCTACTTACTGGAAATTCACCTTTTTGGTTGTTTTAATAATTTAAGCTGAGAAAATTTAGTTATTCTATTATTCATATGATTAAATGTGATTTCGGTTTTTTTATTCAATTTGCTGGCACAATTAAAAATCAGTTGTGGGTTTATAAATGTCCATACTCAAGTGGGCCATGCTCCATGGGACCCACCACAAGCCAACGTATTAAACTGCACCATCAATTCGTGGGCCCCTTTTTGATGGGCTCACTGAATGATTGGGTTGGGGTCATTCGGTAAAAATACTACGTAGCTTTGTAATTTTATAAATTTTTTAATTTGTAATTTTATAAATGCGAAGTGTCGGTTAGACATACGCATACAAGAGTTAAACAATCTAATAATAAATTGTTAAATGAGATGGTCTTATGTGAGATCATTTTTATTAGGCTGACCAATACACACATTTTGTCTTTTAGTGATCACTTATTACTACAACATAATTTACTTTTAGTGGGATATAATTAGAGACATTTAATTAGATTTTGCTACTTCAAATTTTTAATAGTATATATAGAGGATTTAGTAATATTTATTAGACTCTTTAGCAGCATAATAAAAAATTACCTTTTGCCACATATGATCTAGTGACATTTCTTATAAATGCTACTATAGACTATAGTAACAATTACATATACCACTAAAGATCAAATAAAATGTCGCTTAATTACTTTATAGTGAAGCTTAAATTAAAAACCAATAATTATTACACCAAAAATATAAATCAGTGGCCTTTTTTTAATGCCACTAAATTCAATATCGCAAAAAGTTAAATTTGTTGTAGTGTATAATTTTAAAATAATTATTTTTATAGTATTAGAGTAATTACCTATAACCTTAAAATGATCACTTACAATCTTAAAGTAATTAATTAAAGAAATGGGCTAATTATATGGGCCCGTCTCATGATAACACGGTCTCATACAAGACAAGCTGTGATAAAATTATTATGATATAAAGTTTTTATTTGAAGTCACCTCCTCAAGAGACGGTATATCAAAATACTAGCTCTTGTAAATTTGTATGTCTGTAACATACTAATTTTTTTTTTTTAAAGATTCTGTAACATACTTCTTCGTCTAAGTTTGTTATTTTTATTGTTTTCTACTTGTTAAACTTTTGATGCAGATGAAATTATAAAAAATAAACGAGATAACTAATTAAGAAAATTATAGTAGTAAATTTAATAGGATGAAATACAAGAAAAATTACCTTGAATAAACTTATATTTTCATGATTTCCTACAATAATTCGAATAGTTACCCATAAATAATCCAACTTTATGAGTATTTGCCTAGAGTAAATTTGGGTAACCCGATAACCTGCTATAATAGATAATTCTCCAAAAAAGTAAATTGAAAATGAATGTAAAATTAGAGAAAAATTTTAAAAATTTACATAAAGAAATTCTAAATAATAAAAAAAAGCGGAATTTTTTTCAATATTTTAAATATTTTTTTTGACATTTTATTTTAATTTTTTTTAAAAAAAATAAAACTTGTTATAACAAGTCATCAGGTTATTACGTTTACTCTAGAAAAATACTTTAAAAAAATTAATAGGTAGGATTATTTTAAAAAAATTATGAAAAGATTGAATTATTTTAAGTAAATTATTTTCTTTAAATATACGTATCAAACTTAACAAAACTATATAAAGGCGAAACAGGTTAATCAAGATCTCTCTATCAATAATATTACTACCTACATATTGTTAAGATGAGACGATATTCTTTTCACAATTTGTATATTTACGTGAGTCGAATTTATAATGTATAATTTATTGTTAAAAAACTTAACTTTACTCTTAAAAAGGGTAGAATATTAATCTACCAACCCTAAGAGATTAAACACTTTCCATTTACGCATGTTGCTTTTAACTTTGCTATATTTTTAATATTAGTACGTAATGTTTTTATCATTTTTATTTACATATGTTCCTTTAATTTCATCCACACATGTTTTCTCTGTCAATAACTCATTTCTCAATTTTTGACTACTAAAGTTTTTTCAGAAGATTTATATGTAGATCTTTTTCAAACCGAGAGGATCTTTAATTGTATTTTTCTTTATGGGTATGAATTGTTGTCTTCCTTTCCTCTCCAGACTCTAATCTTAGTTTTCATATGAACAGAACACAATAACAAAGATATACTTATTTCTTTTACTTTTAATCTTATCTACACAATTTAACATTATGTGAAATGTTATATGGTTGAAATCTATTATGATTAGGGGAGTATTGATGATTTGGTTTTATCATCTTTGATGTAAAAATAACAAGTTGAGTGTTATCCTTTACAGACAAAAATTGCATTATTGAGTCTTGTAATATCTAAGTGATAGAGATAGAAAGCCAACTAATAGAATTAAATAAAAAACACATGTATTGTGGGTATGAATTTAACTTCTCTCTGAAGCCCTTTTCTCCTTAGACATTTTTCTGCAAATAATTAAAATAAAAAAATAAAAACAAAGTGCTAAATGATACACATAGTTGTCTTAGTGTCCTTCACCCATTATACTTCTATAATTTATAATTGTGCTTATTTATGTTATGTAGACTCCACATGTTGGTGGTTATCTAATGTCTATATGATGTCCTTCAACAAAAATACAAGTGACATACTAATAAAAAAATATAGTTATGTGGGATTTTTTTTTATTTTTTTCATCGTATATTTTTATAATATCAAATTTTTATAATTTTAAGTTATGTATAACTCTAGATATAAACGATAACAAACACATTAAATTGCGCAAAAATATATTTGGTGCAATTAATTTGGAACGGACGAAGTACTATCGTGTGAGAACAAATAATCTTTTAAAAATAAAATTATTTAGTAGTTTTTATTAAGTGAGCTATATGAGTAGTTAAATGTTCTTTTTGCAACAATAAGTTAACCTATTATTGTCCTATTGTTTTGATATGAAACATATTTTTCTTGCATTTAACTTAAAATCTTTTCATTATTTTTAGGCTGGATTTTAAAAATTGTATTTGAGGTGTTAAATCTTAGGATTCTTTAACTTTAATATAACTAGAATGAAATAACTCATTAATTGTAAATAATTAAATAAAAAACATTATTTGTCATGCATACGACACACACAAGTAATATATAATTAAATCTATGTAAAGAATTGGGTCTTATGCTGCATCCACACTTTTAGTCCAAAGGACTCTCATGTGAGAGGTCGTGTTAAAGTATATATATAACTTATCATGGGGCTCAAACATCAATTTACGTTTTTGGTTGAGTTGATTCGTTGACATATAGTTGGGTCCAAGATATGTTATATACTTTAATAAAATTCATCGTCATTGACAAATAAACAACTGATAATTAACATATTTCGGGATTTTAAACATCAAATTAATCTTTTGATATTGGCCCCTTTATATTGTATCGGAATGAAAGATCACGAATTCAAAGCTCATCAACCCCTTATTTTTGGTGGAATAGTTAGCACCATGTATGCAGACTACCTATTGTATCCATAATCAAATTCAAAGGCTCTCATTTTAAGAAAACGTGACAGCGTGATAAAATATATAACATATCTTAAAGCTTATTAATTTTAAGTTGTAGTTTTCTTGTTGTTGTTTAGTGGAGGTATGGGAGGCGAAGGTTGGCCACGACCTCCCTTAAATTTTGAGATTTCACCTTTAGGGTATTAGTTATATAAAACTTATATGAATTTTGACTTTTTGATTATATAATTTGGTCTTTTGACTTACCTTCACCATAAAGTTTGGTTTCGGCCTAAAATACTATGTCAACATGCTAACTGGTGCTCTATATTAATAGGGTCCGTCTTTGATCATGCTATAAATAGAGTTTTTAAAATTATTTTAGTTGGATTATATATTAGAGTTGAGACTACATAATTGAGTTGCTTTAAACGACTAATTTTATTATAGTAACGATTTAGTCGATAGTTTTGACAACTCAAATTAATTTAGTCGCTTCTCTTATACGTTAAATTAATATTCTTTTAGTGTAGATCTTGGAGTAGGAGCCTGATAAGTGTCACTGGTGTATTTTGTTATAAAAACTTGAATAAAAAATGGAGGTATAATATAGAGGAAATGTACTAAGAACTAATTTAAAAATAAATTCCCATACATTTCACAACTATACTTCATTTGTTTTATGAAATTTATCAAAAGACAATCTGACAGACGCACCTCTCATTTTAAATGGAATTTATAACATATCTTGATTAGTAAATATGTGCAATGGTCGAATAAGGGCTAGATTGGGCTCAAATTAAAAATTATAGTTCTTCCCATTCCAATTCGGTTCGACCTGTTTTTAATTTTGTTCATTTAAATTTTCATTGAAATAATCATGTCATTAGTTACTTGCTTTTATCAATTACAATGAAACTATTGAGTATTATAAATCTATAATAATGTATCATAATTTAAGTAAAATAAGTAGTAATAATAAAGACTTGTTTAATGTTTGTATATCGCCAGGTTAAAGCCCATTTCATCTACGTAAATAAAGTGTTAGTTGATATCTAATTCATTTATCATATTTAGTGTATTTCGCTCATAAGAATATAAGTAGAGTCTGAAAAGAGAAGGAAGACGAACAATGACAACCCATATCCATATAAAAAAAATACGGTTTAAATCATTTAAAACGCAATCCATTTAAAATCTACATATTTAAGGGATCATATCCCAATCTCAAATTTCCAAGCCCATTATATAAGGTTATGGGTTTTCACAACTTAGGTTGCAGCTCATAGGAGTTCATGTTAGTGAGGTACTCTCTTTGAGAATTTCAGTGTACTGCTTTTTGGGGATTTCATGGCACTCTATCCAGAAAAAAGCAAGGCTATCAGTCTCACCCAAATAATGATGAAATTGATAAGATTCCAAGAAATTCCCTTTTGATTGGCCCTTTATTAATAGGGGTAATCTCAAATAACATCAACTATATTAAATAATGGGTTGTCTCTGAAATTTCTATGATGTCAACTTGAGGTGCTTACACATTTGTTTTGATAAATGTTTGTTATGGAGTTACTTACTAATTTAATTGATTAAAAATATTAGCTGATAAGCAAACTATTTAAGTTTATTTTTTTTCGTATGGGAATAATTTTCTGCTTCTTGAATCGTTTTATTATTGCAACAATTGAAAAATTATTTACTCATGCTTTTCACTTACTTTATATAAGTATCCAAGTTAAAACTTATTAAAAAGAAACTAAATTTATTAATACAATAATGAAATGAATTATACATGCATGTTGAGCTCATCATCTTAATCTTAATAACCTACATTCCTTTATTTTATATTGTTTGTTATACTTTAACAAAAAAGCTCTTGCAGTTTTATTAATACAAACAGATTAATACGAAGAAAGAAGTACATATGAAATTATTTTTGCAAAAAGTAATAAAAAAATACGTAGAAATAAAAAATGGATTTATTTTCTTCTAATACTTTTGTCTAATTAATCATTATTATATTCGTTGTATTCTTTTCAAGAAAATTTGAGGAATGTACAATATGTCTGACCACATAGAGGTCATCAAACGGCCTCAAATACTAAATAAATGATAAAAAATATATTCATGAGTATTATTAAATAGCAGGTTGTAAAAGGTTATATGCGAAAAATAGAGACTCTAAAGTATTAAAAACACACACAATCATAAAAATAAATGTTAATTTTTACTCCGTGTATGTATTCTTTTTGTGATTTTCACCATGTATATTGCATGAAACAAGATTAGATGCATGAAACAAGATCAAAATTTCACAAAACTTAAAAATGAAAATTTTCTTGTTTTCTTATTGTTTGGGGGATTGGAGGGTAAGGGGCAAAACAAGAAAGGCAACACATGAGGTGCTATTCCAATAAAGAGAGAAATCCAAAGAAGGCATACATGTGTGTTTGTAACAATGAAAGGTAGATTTCCAAAGGAAATTACAGTATAGATAGGTTAGCATGTAGTTAAAAAAGGGAACAAAATTCATAATTGTGAAATAGAAAATGGTCTCAATCGTACACAAGCTCCACATGCTAGTTTTAACTCGCAAGGATACAAATGGTGGTCCATTCTTTTGTATCCCTAAATTGGTGCCTTATTACAACACCTATCTACTCTATCAAATACTCTCTTCTTCAATTGGTTACTACTCAACAATCTAAACTAGGCCGGCAACCCCATTTTGGCAAATTTTGAGAGTTGTAAAGTTTATTCTCATGTGAATTTACATCTTAATTTAAGGATCCTACCATACAAATCTCTCTTTGATTACATCTATCAAAGTTTCAAACATTTTTATATCAAGGCTTAGACCATATAATATTTTTATAGTGTCTTTCAAGGCCCTTCATAAGCATCAATAAATTTCAATACCACGTTTCCCAAATAAGTAATGCATTTTTCTAACCATAGAAAAACATATATTCGGTATTTTTAAAGTGAATTAATCTCAGAAAAATACTTTTTTTTGTATATGTTATATAAAATTAGCTTAATTGTAAAATTATTATTTTTTTATCTCATACATATACATCTGACTCAAATTACATTTTATCAACACTATATAATTAATAAAATTATTTTTTTTTTACCTCATATACATACACCTAATGCTGTTTCTTCTTGGCTATATGGTAAAATTAGCTTATTCAATGAGAAGACTCAAATTCCTTAATGTAGTGTTTGGGAATAATTATTTCATTTCAAATTATGGATTTTAATTATAAAATCGTAAATAAAGAATTTGAGAATGATAAGATTTGGGTAGTCATTCTCAAATTCTCAACTTTAACTATTTTAAAAACAATGGTGAAGTTTGATCCAAATTCAAAATTGAAAATTTTTGAGTTGCCAAACAATAAATTTGAGCCAATTTTAAATTTTCAAATGAAATCATCGTTCCCTAACATGACATAAAGAAACAATTATGAATTATGATGATAAATTTTTTCAAAATTTTTCAAGAAACAAACTTAACATAAAACATAAACTAATGTTCAAGACCTCAGAATTTGTTTACAGCCATCTCTGTCATTTCAAAGACCCTGAGCAAAATCTAAATTATGGGCCCCTAAAAATCTAAAAAATTACGTTCTATTACATTTTGGTATTTGTAAAGTTATTTACTAATACTTTAATAAGTACACTTATTTTTACTAATATATTAAAATATTGCTATTTTTTAATAATTACATGGAACCAACAACGACTATTAATCATGAATTTCAAATAGTCATTCCTTTTAAGGTTAAAGTTTAAATCACTATTATCACTTATCTTAATCGAACTAATTAATAATAAAAGTAGTAAATTAAAAATTATCAAGAGAGATTATATTTCTCACCTAAACTAATTTATACTAGTGTACCTTAATCATTCAATACAAACTGATAATACAAATTTATTAACCCATTTATCTAAATTATCTTTCAAAAAATAGATTGAATGTGAATACACATTAAATTTTAATACTCATATTATCCATTTAATTTTGCTACACAACATACAAAAAGTCCTCATTTTACGTTTTACTAACCATATAGCAAAAATATTTGGCCCCCTATAAATCGGGGCTCTGAGTAGTATCTCATGGTGCTGCCGTTATAGCTGGCTCTGGATTTGTTATATATATACTTTAATATGTTTCTTCACACGAGAGCTTATTGAAAAGAAGTGGAGATGCAGTACAGACTGTTCTCACACCGAATACCAAATATTAATATTTCATTTTAAATGAAATATAGTGAGACTCGTAATCTTTTCTCAGGCCGACTTTTAATACCATGTCAAGAAAATGAGATGTTTACTAACAAACGTTATCCCTGTGATGATGACTTGAAGCATTTTATCATGAACAAACTTGGATCTATCATGGAATAGCACTCATGCTATAGTAGGACCCACTTTAGCTAACCTTCTTTATTGAATCAATTATACTTAGAGGTCAGTTTTCACTGTACATTCAATGGCTTAAATCTAAATTAAGATTATTGAACTTTTCAGTTTTCAGCCTTAATTAAGTAAAGTATTACTACAGCTAATTGTGTTTAAGTGGGACTTTGCTACTCAAATCATTGCGTATTCACGTCCACATTTGCTTGATTAGTTTTGGAAAAAAGACATTTTTGTTGATTCATGTTTATATTATTATAATTATAGAAAATTGTACGTCTTTAATTAGTAGAGTTTTAATGATTGAAACACCCTAAGATTATTCCTTGATTTGTTGGTAATTAGTAAACAAAATGCAATTTGCATGTAGGTTTTTCTTTTGGTCTTTTGAAAATTTGTTTATGTTGGTTGTTGATTAGACAAATCTTTATAATTATAATACATACTTTTTGCTAATTATTATAATTGGCCCTTAATTTTCTCCATTTTTTTCACTTCACATCACTTCACTAGATAAGAAAATGTATGAAGTTATTTTTATATTAAAATCAACTTATTAATTTTTTTTTCTTCTTTTTTCATGCAAAATTCTATATGCAATTATTATTTGACTTTTATAAGAGAAAAATGGGAAACCCTTTACTCATCTACAAATGTCTAACAAGTTGAGATCGGTGAGATTTGTGAGATTGGTGAAAATGTTACTCATTATATGTAGGTGGGTTGGCATAAGTGGAGATCATCGCGATGTTTATCTAAGAAATTTTCAACTAGGTAGACTAAAAGGTAAATTTCAACAATTTGCAATCAGACATGGATTGTTATATTAGACTGAATGTTATCACGCTAAGAAAATCTTTAAACAAAGTTTGCAGAGATATGCATGCTGAGGTGGATGTACGAGCATATAATGATGGATATAATAAGAAATTAGGAGTTGAGAGAGAGGCAAGGGGTAACCCCATTATCGACAAAGATGCATGCATCAAAACAAGTTGAGACGATAGTTTGGACATGTGAAGAGAAAGATTGTCAACGCTTCCCCAAAGGCCCGTAAAAAGCTCATAGTAGAGAGTAAGAGAAGTCGAGATAGACCTAAGAGAACGTGGGAGGTCCAGATTAAATTAGACTATCGGGAGTTGCATCTCTTTGGATGGCATGACTAGGGATAGATGTAGTTGAAGTGTCTGAGACTTTTAATATCCTTTTTTCTATAGTTTTTTTGTACATGCTTCTTTTTTGTTTGTGAGTTTTATTCTTACCTTTTTTATACTTCTTTTACTATTGTATCTATTATAAATTTATTTATTTATTTTCTTTCCATTCTAACGTCTTTGTCCTAGCTTAACTTGGGTAAGAATTTACTGGTAGCTTTGTAATGCATACGACACATTGCTTACATTGCAAGGCCCTGTTTTGGAATCTCTTAGACCACATTCGTCATGCCTTCTCTTTGGAGAATATGGGTTTGTATTGTTTGTCTTCTAACCCCGTACCCTTGCTATATACAAAATTTACTAGGTCTCAATGCTTTAAGGAAAAACACAAAAACTCATGACCGAAATGGTGATCATTTAAAAGATTTATTATAATGAGTATTTTTGTGGGGAGACTGATAACCAAGCTTTTTGTTTGGGTGAATATTAAAAAGATTTGTTCTCATTTGAAGGACATGGTGTTAAAAAATTACTTTTATATCTCTCTAGAATAGTAGTAAAGAGAAATATTTTTTTTAAAAAAAAATAAGATAGTTAATAATAAATAAGGAGAGAACGTAAAAACAATATGGCCACTAATGCTTAGGACGAGCGATACCAAAGATTACTATACATAATATCAAATGTCAATAGAGTGTAAGAAGTAGAATGATATATTAAAATGGAAATTTAAGTTTATTTTACCAAGGGAAAAAGATTAACATGAAAGGACTCTCAAAATTCATTACATTCAATGAAATTATTCTTGTAAAGATATTGTAAGAAAGAACTTCTAAATGTCTAAAACATTCATGCCGTATTTTGAGAGTTAATTAGACAGCAACAGTAGAATATTAAATATAAAGTGGTGTCAAAAGGGTTAACGTTAAAACGCTATAGATCTAAAAAATATACATGTTATAATGTGTACCCCATCTAATAACTCATCATAAAACCCCAAAAGAATGAAATCTGAGCAGAATATAATAATTAAAAGTGAACGTGAATATAAAATCAAGATTTTTAATAAGTTGAGGAGCATAAAACAAAATATTTAAGTTACATAATTTATTAAAAAAATAAAGTGTGACGTACCAACAATAGTAGTAGATTGCCTATAACATTTATACTATGATACTTTGTACTCCTCAAATTAAAAGTATATGTAAGATTATTCCTTGATTCATTTTCATGAGTTTGGAGTATGTGACTTGGTAAATTCCTAATACTTCTATATGGTTTGCCCAATGTGAACTTGTATATTGATTGGTGTTGGAAGGAGGCTTATGCTTGTATTGAAATGGGCTTCAATTAGTAGTTATTCAGTTGCTCGAGCGAGGATGTTAGCATAGTTGGTTGAACAAGAATTGAAGGCATCATTCAGTGATTGTTGGAACTGAGCTCGACAAAGCACATCACCATTGCTCTGTTGAGCATGGGTCTACTTAGGAAACTTAAGCATTACATTAATACAAAGGTCTTCCAATTACCTGGACGAGTTAAATATATCTAAGAATACTTTGTTTTATAAAGATTTTTCCACTTATCGAATCTTGTATCCTTTGCTTATTTGCTTGCAATTTCTCTTATTCTTCTTTTTAGTATTTTTATATAATTTAAAATTTTTTTCTTATTTTTCCAATAATTAAACTAATTTTTAATTTTGATATTAGATAACAAAATCAAGAGACAAATGAGTAGACTATAAATATATTAGGTCCATTTTAATTTGACCTAAGATCCAGTTTTGACTTATTTGTCTTGCACGTCTAAGTCAATTAGATTGTGGTCAAATTGAGCATGTCGTATCCTGCGGTTTGGAATTCCCAACTCTACCAAGCGTATGAAACTACGGTGTTTAGTATTTACACAATCTCCCTCCTCGTACCACTGGGCACTAAATAATGGAATGACAACAACAAAATTGTAAACTTAAATCTTGAAAGTAAGCAATACGGTAGTTTGATGACGATATACAAGTGAATTAGCCACTGAACAGTTAAACAATTAATACGGACGAATCCCAATTCCCACATTGGATGATCTGGGCATTACAGCAAAATCATTGAGGAAATAGGGCAAATTTCTGCAGTTCAATGATCTGGGCACAGCTCAATTGATGTGAATTTGATGGCTAGAGCTAGAAATTATTGCATGCACCCGAAACGCGTTGTTTTCATCTGGGTTTTCTCTGCTTTCGTATTCTTTTCTGCTTTCCAGATGATTCTTAAGAATTCTTCTCGAAATTACTCTACTTCTCCAGGTATTTTTTGTCTTTATTGATTGTTTTATGTCTCTTTTCTATGTTTTTCGCAACAATTTGTAAACGGGTGATTTGCAATTGTTAGTCTTTGCTTTAATTTTTGCCTGATTTAAGGGTTTGAGGTTTTTATTGAATCAATTGCCAAAGCTTTTGATATGGTTTGTGAATTTATGTTTTCTGTAATTGTGGTGGTAAGAGTACATAATTAGAAAAATGAGCTATGATATTGCCTTGTTAGAGATACTTGGATAATGATAATGAAATTGATGGGGTTTATTTAGTTTACAAAAGTAAGGTGTATTTGGGTCTTGTTAGGAATCTGATTATTGCTATACAAGATTAGGTAATGAAATGTTATTAGTAAATTAGAAGATATGAAAACGACGATGTATTAGAGTTCGAACAATGAGTTTCAAACTCCAATATTGCCAAGATCGAGTGTATGAAGTTTTAGTGACAAACAAATTACGCTATCAACGATATCGATGTTTGTAGGAGAAAATAATGCAATAAAATGACACAAAGATTTAACGAGGTTCACCAAACTATGACTACGTCCTCCGGTGTGTAGTATCTCTTATATTATCTTATATTATCAAAAGGAGTTCAAAGAACTCTCAAATATGGAGAATTACAATAGAGAAGAGATATAGGCTAGTGTTTGGCTTGGGGTGTATTTGTGGATGATTACAATGTGTGAATGATAGCTCTCTATTTATAGGAGAGATCTCACTAAGTAACATTAAGTACATTAAAACTATGAATAAATGATAATGAAACATCCCCAAGTATATGAAGAGTCAAAAACAGCATCCTAGGAGCATCAAGAGTTAAACCTTTGCACTTCTTCATTAAGTCCCATAACTCCAATGAATAACTCATACTTTATTACCTCATTAATCCATACTTTCAATCACCATCATCAAGACTCAACTTAATACACCCATTCATGACAAACTTATGGGATTTCACCCCAAGAGTCACTACATGAATGCACACACCAAATGTGCACTCAAGTCACACCATTCATAACAAGATAAATTTGTTCAATGCCAAGAAAGTAGATTCCTTTCTTGGAGTTGTAGCAATGAGCAATCTATATTGGAAGCACATTCATGAGGGTATTTCAAGTTAGAGATAAAGTTTCGAAAAGTTTGAGATACGCAATGTGATGTAATTGATAAGTATTAAGAATTTTTTTTAAGGGAAATTTTGAGGATTTTTAGCTTTTCACATGATTAAATCTGGATTTTGTCCATTTTGTTTAATGTTCTTGAGATGGTATACTGATCCGAACTGGCCATCTTTATAATGAACGCCTTTCTCTCTGTCTTTCCTATGTCTATCCTTTCTTCAGGTGGCTCTCATGTGACTCCGACCTTTTGCATTATGTGTCCAAAGAAGTAAGTCATCAAATGAAATACAGAACAATCTAATATAGGCATTCTGTCTCTTTGAGCTGTTGGGCTGTTTCTTGTGTGGCCGATGTTGCTGATTTGTGGTCTATCATGCTGTTGGTGTTCTTCTTGTAGAATATAGATGTATTTGAACCAAGCTTCCAGTTCCAATTCTTGTTGGTGAGGCACTGTGGTCTGTGCCCGTGTGGCGTCACTGGCTGTTAAATTTATTTGAATGATGGAATTTAAGCATTTCTAGTTCCCATTCAATTTCTTGTTTTTTCCCACACATTTATGCTGTGGAAGCTTCATGCCTTCACCTCAGTTCCAGCTTCTAAATCTTGTTGGTGCGACTTTCACATTTATTGGATCATGTGATTCAAGCCTTTCTACTTTCTAGTCAGTTTCCTTTCTCTTCCTCACTGCTACTCTGTAACCTAGGTTCCAGCTTTCAACTTGTTTTGATCATGTATTCTGTTCTGACTATTCAACTTCATTACTTGTTTTGCTGCCTTCTATAACAAGTGTACTTAGAGAAATCCTGTACAAGATTTTTCGTTGTTTCTTCCCTCTTCTGCTTTGCACTTTGAACTGCGGCAATTCTATAGGAACTTTAAGAGAGTGTTCTGTATTCCATCTATGTGGATGCATGTACGGTAGCTCCTTCTGTTTCTATCCTTTCTGTACTTGTAAAGCTAAGGCAAGTGGCTTTTTGTTGCTCTTTGAAGTGTTAGCAAAGGTTGCTTGCTTACTTTCGACAAAACAATTAAAGTAAGGCATCAACATTTCCATGTTAGGATAATTCGCGCTGACAAACAAGTATAATTGCGCAACTCATTGGAGGAAATAGTGAAACTTAGTTCTCTTCTCCAATTTTTAAAATTTGTTATTACTTCTTCGCTTTTGGGTGTTATGATATGCTTATGTCGCCATCCTCTTGCATGAGTTTCGACCCCATTTTGATAGCCTTTGATCTTGTCATATAGTGTGGAATTTATGCACATATGTTCACGAGATTTGGGTCTTTTGCACATTTGATATTCACATACATCAAGTTTTCTGTTTTGTTCTTAAACTCTTGTGCTTCTTTTACCATTGTGTATATTATGTAGTTGTCATCCTATATTAGAGTGCTCCTTTTGGCCTTCAACATCCTCTGCAGTTTCATGTGAATTTGAAGTTATAGTGTAATAGGCTACAACAAATATACATGTTTTTGACATCTTTATTATACAATACTATTTTTGTTGCTTGTATGTACTTAATCTCCCATTCTCGAGGAACTGCTGAGTTTCCATTTTTTATGTTGTTGGACAGCCATCTCATTGTGGTAGTTGTCTCCCATTGGACTTGCTTCTCATTCCTTAAAATGTGTGACTCTACTTGCAGAGGCTAATCCAGGAATGAGATTCTGTTTGTTTTCTACAATTTTGATGAACAATTGTTTTTCAAATATTTTCCCATTATTTAAATTGAAAATTTACAAAGAATGTGGAACGAAGCAAGAAAAGGTGAGCTTGACAACTAGAAAAGATTAATAAGGTGACGAGATATCCACATATTTGTAATTCTCTTTTTTATCCCTCATCGAAAATCGTTGGAGACAATCAGAGAACCTCAAATATTTGTAATTCTCTTTCTTAACCCTCACCGGAAAGACATAAATTGACAACAGGAAAAAAAAGTAAGGCAAGTTGTGAGAATTCGACATTCTCTTATGTTTTCATAATAACGCCAAGCCTTATGAAATACAAACCAAACTTTCCTGCAAGGTTCTTCTACTCAAAAAACCAAAAAAAAATTGAAAATAAGAAAATAAAAGGTATTTCCCCACGATTTCTCCATATAGCTTCCTCAATCTATGATTATGATTATGATTATATAGGTGATAATGAAGATTGATTAGCTTAGGTCAAATTAGGGATGAAAAGCCCCAATCACTTCGAGGAGCGAAACCTGATGTTTTAGGATTGACACTCCTTATGGGTTAATGGGAAAGGAACAATGTGGTCGAGACTTATGAATACTGATTTCATTTTATTTTGAGGGTAATACTAAAAGCTGATTTGTGTTCATAGATGCTCCAACTTCAAACATGGTGAAGAGGGCAAGACTATATGAAAAAATGTCCAGGGATTTGGATGAACATGGGCCAGCTTTCCTCAACCATGGAGAAACTTCTCAGTCGTTGTCACTTTCTGATCTTTTTAGTGTGAAAGACGGTGCTGTAACACCTAATCTGAAGGTGAAGGCAGCTGTGCTTGCTGTATTATTAACAAAAAGATCTTACACCCTTTCCTATATTGGCTAGCATATGATTGATTTGGTGCTTTTTGCAGGTAGCTAATCCTCCTGTACGAGCAAATGTTCTGTATTTAAGTACTGAATATTCACTTCCCATATCGTAAGTATATGCTACTCTGCAACGTTTAGTTTGCCGTTTCAGAAGTACGGTGTAAATCTTATTTTGCCTGTTTTTCCTTTCACAGAAATGCGGTTAAGAAAATTTTTTCACCTTACTTTGATAAGGGTAACAGTTTTTTTTTTCTTTTTTTTTTTTTTTTTTTTTTTGCTTCTGTTGACATCTGTCTGTTTTCACTTCGGGTTATGTATTATACAATTTAAATTTTGTATTATTGATTATTCGATGTTTCTTACGTTTGCTTTGGTTAGCAATCTGGTTTCAGAATTCTAGTTTGTACCACTTCAGTATGTTCCATGCTTCGCATCATATTTCACCTGTTCCTGCCACTCATGATGAAGTAATGTATACTATTTTTTGAAAATCTGTGTTTCTCGCGACTTCAAGTGAGATGTAGCTTATCTTCTTATGTAAACTCTTGTTCATTCTGTTAGGTTGAAGCTGAAGCAAATGCAGTTGAAACTGTTGCTCGATCACTTTGCCCATTGAAAATCGTTTTAGATAGGGTGATTTTGACCTCAACTGGTGTACTTCTTGGGTGCTGGCAGGTGCTTAAAAAAAATTTTTCAGAATGAAAACATGTTTTTTACATATACCATTTATCAGTGTCACATGATTGACTAATCTTCTCGCGAGTCACGAATCAAAAAGCGAAATTATGGTCGGTTTTGGGCTATTCTTGGGTAAATTTGAGCGCAGCTAGTCTCTTGAGAGACGTCTCTCAAGCCCAGCCCATTAAAACTTAAGCCCACTTACCGTATTAATGCCTGCTTACAGTATCCTTATGGCTACTTATCATATCCTTAATGCCTACTTACAATATCTTAAATGTCTACTTACGTTATTTTTAATGCATACTTACAATATTTCAAAAGGTATATAATGGGCTGGCCCATTAGAGATGGTCTCTCTCACAAGAATTTGTGATTTGAGCGAATCGTGAATTTAAAAAGCGAATTAGCTAACGAATTATGTTATACTGGCATTTATGTTTTGTAGAGCTCTTAACTCCCTCGGCATTTTTGTTTTAGTTACTACAATGCCAATGAAAATTCTTTGGAATGGAATTGTCAAATGAACCTATTTCTTTGTTTAAATAAGCAAACTTGATAGATTGCCGCATCCTAGCAGACTACCACAGGTCCACAATCCTCAATGTATGTTGCCAGTATGAGGCTTTCAATAAATATTATGCTTTAACGATTCTCTTTGTTTAGGTGACTTCTGGTACTGATCCAACTACTGTACGTGCTAAGCTGAGAAACGCCCTACCACATGCACCCGAAAAGCAGCTCGTAAGAACTCTTTATTCGATATTTTCTATGGTTTTGTTAGAAACTATAAACTTCTGATCGATTTATCCTCTCTTGTGGCTGTTAAGTAAATAAAAGATATATTGGCTATCTAGTTTGGCTTTCTGACCACATAGTGCTTTATATTAATAACTGATGATGTCCATTTGCTCCATTTTTGGTTTTTTGTTTCCTTTTCACAACCTTACACCTTAAAGATATTACCATTGTATGGACTGAAAGGAAAAAAAAAATTAGGGAAGGATGGGAGGAAGAATTGAATTGATTTCTGCCCCAGGGTCAATGTCTATTTCTGATTGTTATGTTGGTAGTATGACTTAATTGCATCAATTGGTTCTCCAGTGAATTCCTGTAGGATATATGATGAATGATGATGTGCAATATTCTTTATGGAGAAAGACTGTAGAGATAGTCATGGGTCCAGGACCTGCTCCTTTTTTAAGGGTCTGTATATCTTTTTAAGACCCATCAGATTTGGGTCGGATCTGGATCTCAAAAATGGCTAAAGGGTCTGGATTGTCATGTTTATTCTTGTATTGCAAGTTTTGATGGCCTGTACAAATACCATTTTACAATTTACCTCTCTTATAAGGTCATATAAACATTGATTTGTTATCCAAGTACTGGTACATCACCATATGGCTCTTGGGTCTTTTTTGAAGGAAGATTAATTTTATTTTCATTCCCCAATTACTATGCTTTCTTTTACATTGTTATATTCCGCGAAGCCTGAACCTCCTCTTGCTTACTGCAGTATGATGCCGCGATACTTCATACTTCATTTGCAAGGCTATTGGGTCCTCCAAAAATACCGAACACTGTAAGTATCTGGTGCTGTGGTGGATCTGTTGCTAAGTCTAAGCTCAAGGTTTGGTGCATAAGCTGGTAATCTTCAAGGCTAAAGAGAGCAGATGACGGGTACAAATGGAATTTAGGACTGAATAATATGTCTATTAATGAGAGTAGTACCCCTTTATCTTTCGTGTCAAATGGCTGCCAAAATCACTCATGACTGACTAAAAGACGGTCCATGCAGATGATCTTGTGAATGAGTGACTAAAAGTGGGCAACTTGGACAGAATCACTCATGACTGGTCATAGCATAGTGCAAACATGGTTCATAGTTTCTCAACCTTTGCTGTCTTTCCAAGGGATGTGGGCGGAGGGCTCATGAATGACATTAGTAATTTTTAACTTCTATGTGGTCTTTACGAAGGGGTGAAGTCGAGTATTAGAAAATTGGTTAAATGACGTCTTTTGAGTATTGAATTTAACTTGACAAGAAGTTGCGAGAATAGATTCTAGACCTAACTTGGTAATCGTCCTAAACAGCCTCATTCAACCTTCTCGGTCATTGCGAGAACCTCTTCTAGTTTCTGAGTATCATTTTTAATATTTGAAAAATTACCTAGAATAATCCAATTTATTCATGATTTTTCTACAATAATCTAACATATTGATTAATCATAAATAATCCCAATTTTGAGGGGTATTTTCTTTCTGATTCAGGACTGTCTTAAATGTGGTGCAGGAGATAAGTAAAACTTCAGACACAATTCAGTTGTTTCGCAACTTGGTTGCTCACCTCAACAATCAAATTGGTGGGTTTCAGGTAAAATCATTCCACCCAACCAGAGCTTTTTAAATATTCTTAATATTTAATTTTTGTCTTCTACCAAATAAAAAAAATTACTTGCTTTCCTTTTCTGAACAATTGATCACATTTGAAGTAAATTGAGGTTAAAAATGACGCGTAAATTGAGGTTAAAAAAATGGAGAACAATAAAAAATGACTCCGTTTTTGTTGTAAATTTTTTCTTTTTTGATTTCTTTTTTTCTTTTTTTTATTATTAATTGAATCTATTCTGTTTAGTTCTGTTTATAGTCCGATCTTTTGTTTTTTCTGTGATTTTCTTTTTCTATTATTATTTTTTCTTTTTTTTTAATATAATTGAATTGGATGAATCCATTTAAATATGAGAATTTGGCAAACAAGTAAAAATGGACTTTATTTACACTAAACAGTTCTGACTGCCAATCGAAATGAATTCCTAACTTATAACTTCTTGATTATAATCGGGTTTCTCGAGTGCGGCCATTCAAATTTGAATTTCAGGTTTATTTGAAATTGTGAGTTTTCTCCATTACATTTGCAGCCTAAGCTACAACATGAAAACATTCTTTTATTTGTTGCAAAAACATTTACCGCCGTATGGAAATTTTACTTTTTTACTTTTTATGGAGATTTTTAATTGGGTAATCCATTACGCTTTTTAATACCCTCTATCCATTTATTAATCTTGTCATCCCGTCTTATATAAGACTCTTTTATTATGAGACGAACCCATATAATTAGTTCATTTCTTTAATTGATGACTTTAAGATCGTAAATTTTAAAGGTATAGTAATCACTCTAAGACTATAAAAAGTGAATATTTAAAAATTGTAAGTGATCATTTAATGTTATATTTGATCACTTTAAGACAGAAAGTATATATCGGGCAGTCACATTAGAGGGTTTCACCGTAAAACCGTAACATTTAAGAATTAGTACCCTATAATAAGAGCACAAAATCTAGGGTGAGACTCTTTTTATTAGGTTGGCCCAAGTATTATTTTTTAAAAATCAAATTCTAGATTTAAAATACCAATTTTAAGACTTAAAAAACTAATTTTAAGATTTTAAAGACTACTAAGACTTATGAGATTGATGTCAAGGTTTAGAATTCTCATTCGAACTTATTCGAACTCTAAAGTGTGATTCAGTCAAACCTTGAAATTGCTATCAAAAACATTGAAATTGACCTTTTCTTGTAATTGGCTTTTAAGTCTTACAATTAGTCTTACAAGTCTTGAAATTGATATGCATGAGTTTAAAAAAAATATTTATTGGGTTGGGTCAGTTGCACAATTTAGACCGTCTCACAAGAGACTCATTGTTATATTATCAGCTTGTTATGTATGAGTACATCTCACCATGAAATGAGTCCATATAATTAGTCCATTGATAGAGTGTATAACCTAGTTTATAATGCCCAATTAATGTATGGACTCTCAATTGTATTATATAAATCTCTTGTGAATGTTTATAATTCAGGATAAACATTAATCCTAAAATGTTGTCAATAGTATATTTATATGACTAATAATATACTAATACAATTAACATTTAACTAATACATCTACTTTTACTTAATACAATTAATATGTACACTAATACAACTAGTATTATAATACTCAACCTATTGATCACTGATAAAAAAAATTGTCCTTTCTAGGTTTTCATGTTTGGAAATTGGGAGAAAAGGTTTACTCCCTCGGTCCCATTAAATTTGTCGTGTTTTCTATTTTGGTCCGTCTCATTTATTTTGCATTATTTTTATTTTTGGCTTGTGGTTCACTACCTTTTTAAATCTCATTCATACATTTTAAGTCTCTTTTAATTTTATCCACACAATTTATTCTCTCTCTTTATTTATATGTCTCTAAATTTTATTCGTATTGAGGGGTGTCTTTGTAAGGATTGTTTGGAACTGACTACTCAAAGGATTGTTTGGAACTGACTACTGAGTGTTGTATCAATAATTCAATAAGCAGTTTTTTGTTACTTCATCCTATTCAGATTTCAGACTGATGAGCTGCAACAGCTTAACTTGATTGTCAGGGCCGGTCGGCCCGGTCCTATAAGAGGGCAAAATGGGCCTGTTCCTCGCCCATCAAAAAAAGTTAGAAAACCGACATTTTAATACTTTAGAGTTATTACTTAGGAATTTATAATAGTATATTTAGTAATTAGAGGTCCATAATTAATATTTCTTCCCAAGCCTCTCAAATCTCAGGTTCGGCCCTACTGATTGTTTTGACATGCTTTATGCTCGTTTGATACCGTTGTTATCATTTAACATGCATAAATTTTGACATCACGGCTTTAAATCTAAACTGTTTTGCTTGTAAATCAACGTAGGCCATAGTTTTTGAACTGTGGTATGTGGAGGAACTCGATGTGCTCGCTCTCGCATTGGATGGAAGAATGAACATTCGTAGATTTCAGCTCAGCTGTTCCGAAACTCCAGAAACTTGACAACAATGTGACTGCCTTGCAATCTTCTTCGATGCTTCGGTCCTGCTCCTCGGAAGCTAGCTAGCTTCAATGATAAACTACAGCTTGAATGTTACGAAAATCATCTCTAGTAGCAGAAGTTTTGAACAACTGCATCAAATATATATAGATTGCCTGTCAATAAATAACTTGTACATTGATATTTTCTTCCTAAATATCTCTTGACGATAGTATTGTATACAAGGCTAGATGAAGCTAAAGATTTGTAATTTTTGGTTACAACTTATTGCGGATTATAGGAAAATGACTTATTAAATAATATACATGTGAAGTTAATGAAAAAAAATTAGTTTAAATTTTAGGAAAAATTTACTCAGAATAATTTAACTTTTTTTCGATTTTCCTATAATAATCCTAACTATTAATTAACCATGAATAATCTGAACTTTGAGGGTTATTTTCCAAAAGTATATTATAGTGACCAATAACCTATACAACAGGTAATTTTAACAAAAAAATATATTAAAATAAAATCAGAAAAAAAAAATTAAATTAAAAAACTAAAAGAAAAAAAAATTAATTACCCATAAGCCATATCCATGCCCATCCCAACCTCCAATACTTCACCCATCTAGCTCCTTGCCCCTCCAAACCTGCGCACCACCCCCTCCTCAATAGCCACCACCACATCCCCTCCCCAACAGCCACCAACCCAACAGCTTTTACCCACCGGCCACCACCACCACCAAGCCATCTACAACCACTCATCTACACCACCTTTGTTTGGGTGGCCTTTGTTTGGGTGATGAAGATAATGAAAATTAAAATGAAGTTGATGAAGATGAAGATGAGTGGAGGGTACGGTGTTATTGAGTGGGGAGGAAGGATGGCATGGCAGTGCGTGATGGAGGAAAGGGTATTTTAATTTTTTTTTTAATAATATTTTTGTTATTATATATATATATATATATATATATATATATATATATATATATATATATTTTATTAGTTTACCTATAAAAACAAGTCATAATATGCACAATAATATTTTTGGGTAAGTGACTTTATAGTTTAGATTATTCATGGTTAATTAATAGTTGAGATTATTGTAAAAAAAATCGACTAAATATTGAATTATTCTAGATAATTTTTCCTAAATTTTATGGTGCCTTAGTAAGTCTAATTATTTTGGACATCCCATCCCATGTGAGGTTGAAAATATTGTTAATATGTAGTTTGCATTCAAGGGAAATGTCAAATGCATTAGAGAAGATTAGGTAAATTATAACTGCCAATTAATGTCTTACTTCAATTTTCTAATTGGTGATGCATAAGTTGTGTCAACCCAACCATACATAAATGACATTCAAATTTCATGAGTAAGGACTTTGAATTAGGCTCTTAGTAGATTCATCATGATCTACTATAAATTGTAACTATTCTTGTCAGAGACTGTCTTTTAAAAAGACAACATTAAAACAACAAGCTTAGATTCTTATTTTCTTTTTAATTTGTATTAATTGGACTATTTGATCTATATAGCTAATGTGTCTCTCAAAGAGACCGTCTCTCAAAGCAATTTGTGTGTCAATTATAACTATACCTTAACGGACCTAAAGAGAGTTTGGATCAAAACTACTCAATGCATTAATTTATTCATTAATATATCTAATTATGTACATTGAATAATTATAGAAACTAAAAAGTAATTCAATTTGGATCAAAAGGATTCAAATAAGATTTTATATGACTTTGTTTTTCACTTATAGATATATATTAACCACAATATGAGAAAAAAGAGAGTTTGGTGAACAATGACAAATTGAAATGAGTACAGTTCACTAGTGGAAAAAAGCTTATATGCTGCGATATCTCCGTTATATATATATATATATATATATATATATATATATATATATATATATATATATATATATGGAGAGGATTGAGGTGGGCTGTGTTCAGCAGGCCCAAAAGAAAAATGAGTAGGAGGGGGGGTAGTTGGGCCGAAAGTAGCAGGCCCTGATAGGTTGGGGTTGTTTTGTGGACTGTGAAGAACAATAGAGGGAAGATTTTCATCAAGGAAGTCATACTTGTGAGGAGTAGACTTGGTAGGTCGAGAGAACGGGAAATTGGTTTCATAAAAAATGAAATGGCGAGAAATAATAATTTGTTGGGAGGAGAGGTCTAGCACATGTGTTAACGCGATGCGAAGATGGATATCCCAAGAAGATACATGGAGAGGAACGAGTTTGTAATTTCTGGATTTTAGTGTGTACGTGCGTGTGTGTGTGTGTGTATATATATATATATATATATATATATATATATATATATATATATACTTACAATATACGACATTCCAAATTATAAACTTATACTTACATAACCTATACGCAATGACATTTTAAGTAATAAACGTATACTTACAATCATACTTATATACTATATTCCAAATTATACACAATATTCAAGTTATAAACTTATACTTTGAAATTCATACTTACAATACATAAAAACAAACTTATATACACAACATTCCAAGTTATAAACTTATACTTACATGACTTATACACAATGACATTTTACACAATTGAGTGGGTTTTGAAGAAGAACAACAACAATTTTCGTGGGTTTTAAAGAAGTTGAAGGTTGAAGAAGAAAAAGAGGAAGAACAACACATTTTCATGGGTTGAAGAAGATGAAGAGAATGAGCAAATGTCGAAGTAAGGCGAGTATTGAAAGCAAATAATATATTTTCGTGGGTTTTGAATCTACTGTATGAATGAAGGCGAGATTTTATCAAAAAAAAGGGTATATGCTGCGGTTCTTTAAAACCGCAACATATACCCTATTTTTTTCGCATAATTTTTCAACTAATTTTATGCTGCGTTTTTATAAAACCGCAGCATATGTTGCGTTTTTATAAAACCTCAGCATATGTTGCGCAACATATAAGGTTTTTTCCACTGGTAGTTATTAGTTACCACTTAACACTTATAGATATTACCTTCCTTTTAAAATATTTGTAACTGACTGTAACATATTATGTGGAAAAATATTCTTATTAGAGTTATCAATTGCAAATATAATCAAAAAAGAGAAGTTACTTCATTACATAAAAATATAACACAAATTGTTGTGAGAGACGGTCTTTCCAAGAGACGCATAAATATATAAGCTAAATTGTCCAATTATTACAAATTAAAGAGAAAATAAGAATATAAACTTCTTATTTTAAGGTCGTCTCTTTGAGAAATGATCTCTCACAAGAATAATTGAAAATATAGTTGTTTCCATTTATTGAAAAAATTTTGGACCTTCATTGTAGAAGTCTTAGCAATTTGCTTGGGTTTAATTTGACAAAAATCATGCGTATGATGAATGATAAAATATGGTTCAACAACACACTCTAGTCTCTAGGTGACCTTAGAATCACTCCTCCCTGATCCCTGCCTTTAACTTTTAAAGGGTCCCCAAATGATGCTCATCCCATCTTTTGAAAATAAAAAAATAATTAAATTAGCCCAACTGGCACTAACTCATCCTAGATGCTGCCATTTGTAAAACAGATATGGACACCAAAATAGGTTCGTATTTTTGTAATTAGTCTTTTTCGTAATATTTGTTACATTTTAATTATTAACACTATTTTTATTTAATTTTAATTTATATTATAGCTAATAAATAAGAATAAATATAATCAATAAAGAATTTGTTTTAATTTATCTAATGACATATTTTTATAATTTTAACTTTTAATAATTTTTAAATATATATTAATATAGAAATAATCAAAATAACATATTGATATAATTTATGATTTAGTGCGGGTTTACCAATCCCTTCCCGTATCCAATAATTACCCATTTCCAACCATTATTATATTTATTTATATAATTTGCAAGTCTTTTTCAAATTACATTTTTAACAATTTCCGTCACTTTTTCTTTCCTTTTCTTGTCTCAAAATCTTTGTGTTTGTTTCCTCTCTCTACTAAAACCCAAATTCTTCCCTTTCTTTAGCAAATCTTACTAGATTTCGGTGTATTTCTCACAAGATTTGAAGTAAAATTATGGGAGGAAGTGGTGCTTCAACTTTTCTTAAGGTTGTGATTCAAAATTTTGATGTTCTTGCTGGGTTTGTACTCTTCCTCTCTCTCCTTTTTCACCTACACATTTAAAGTTGAATCAATTATAATAATTTTTTTTTGTATTTTCCATATTTTGGGAACCTGATAATTCTTTTGCTCAAAAGAGTCCATGATTTTGCTTGAATTTATGGGTATTATTGATTTGTTTGTTCGAATTGATGTGAAGAAAAATATAAAAATTGGTATTGTTTTGATGATTTTGTCTAACGAATCGATCTTACCTTGTTTTATTGATCAAATTTATGGATTTCTGTTTTATTATTGTGTTTCAAGCTAATTAACTGCTGGGTTTTCCTTTATGGTGGTTGATTTCTTATTCTTTGATCTATTTGTGCTTTTTGCAGGCCTGTGGTTAGTCTTGTTTATCCACTGTAAGTTAATCTTGAAATTCCTTTATGTTCTTTTTATCTCTTCATTCTTTGTTTGATTGTTAAAGGAAGACGAAGCCAGAATCCAATCGAACTCGGGCTTGCTCCATCCAAGAAAATATTCAATTTTACACTGAAAATTGTAAATATGTTATTTGCCCAATCTTATTTTACATTCAGACTTGAAATTGCTGATAAGTTGAGTCTTATGGGATGCTCATATGTGTCTGACATGGGTTTTTGAGTCCAACAAAATTAGCACAAAATTAAATTAGTAGAAGGATATTTGATGAATTACTCTGTGATTTGTTGGTCAATTTATAAACGGGAAGTCCCTTATGTACTTATTGGTCTTGGGTTACTGAATTTATGTAAGATTAAAATTCTGAATCTCTGTTAGGTATGCATCCATCAAAGCTATTGAAAGCAAGTCTCCCATTGATGATCAGCAATGGCTCACTTACTGGATTCTATATTCCATGATCACTCTTTTTGAGCTCACCTTTGCGAA
Organism: Amaranthus tricolor; assembly: GCF_026212465.1. NCBI lineage: Eukaryota > Viridiplantae > Streptophyta > Magnoliopsida > Caryophyllales > Amaranthaceae > Amaranthus > Amaranthus tricolor. The sequence continues at coordinate 3,445,920 of NC_080060.1, read as the reverse complement.
AGTAATTGAATGGTAAGGTTCCCAATCATTGGTCTTTTAGTGATTAATTAACTTTTATTCAGTTTTTCTTTTGTTGCCACATTATGTAATGTATAGGATATGGAACTAAAATTTTCATCACTATGTCTATACAATGCTGTGCACTTTTGTTCTCGGATAAGGCTGCAGTAATGTTGCATAATTCTAAATCTTTTCATTTCATTTCTGTACTGAATACTGATTGTCTATGTCAAATTATTGATTTTCTTTAGAAGAAGGGTAATGAAAAGTGATATCCATACTCAATGTATTGTCTGGCACTCTGGTGGGCAACATTCAAAAATTTAGTATGACCTTAGCTAATTTCCTAAAGGAAATATCAAAGTTAGTCATTTGACAATTTGGTAATCCTTATAGATTTTTTTTTCAATGAAATCTATATAAAATGGAGATCAAGAACAAGCCAATTTACCCATTTGATATTCATGAAATGGGTCAGGAGATTGACTATCAACCTTTCATTATTGCAATATGCAAGTAGAGATGTTTTATTGTTTATGTTATAGTGGAAAAACAAGGTCTCGTTGTATCCTATCGACCTTGTTGTAAACGGATAATACTTGTGCTGTCAAGTTGTAAATAAACCGCATTTTAAGGATTTTCAAAGGATATGTTAAGGTGTAAATAAACTGCGTTTTAGGGAGTTCAAAGGATATCTCAGGATTTCAGTGGATATTTAGCATTTTTTACCACAATTAGGACCCTTTTTTATCGCATTTTTCACTATGGTTTATGTATCTACACTATATCATAAGAAAATTGATGAAATTTATTGACTTGAATTACCAAATGCCAATTACCGTGTCTTACAGTTGCACCAAGTTTTTTTTGAATTAAAAAACCCCCCTCCTGATTATAATGCTAGGCGCTTGCCTTATTTTCGATCATATATGTTATAGCACATCACTTTTTGTGGTTTGTAAAATTCTCCCTTAATAAAAAAGTTTCTGGTGGAAGCTCATGTTGATGGGTGTCCTATGGGAAAGAATATCTTTGTTTAGAACAGAGAAAAGCACAGCAATAGGATCATCACTTGATTTATAATGAGTTGATAGGATTTGGTTGGAACTGGTGTCATGGAAGTTAGACTACACTGCAATAATAGGATCGCCAGTTGATTTGTAATCAGTTCAATGGATTTGGTTGAAACTGGTGCCGTGCATGTAAAACGACAATTGGATATGACTTGGAAAAGAACTTGTACATTTATATAGTTTTGTAGATAAAGTGATGTGACAAGTTGGATTGTTAGAAGCTATAGGGGAATAGAACGAGAGGAATCCGTTTATATCATTTAGTTCATACGTTTTGTTCAAGTAAAGGCCTGAGTTTTAGTGCTTTATCTAATTTGGATTAGTTGTTGTACCTTTCGCTGCCTAATATACCTAAAGAGAAATTTATTGGTATGTCCATTTCGTGAAGAAATATGATTAACTACTTCTACTCCTTGGTGTATAATGGCAGTAATCAAAATTACTCCTCATTAAACTGTCCATGCTTTTTTTGTGTCACAAATCAGAAATCAATGATGGCAGTAATCAAAGTCTTGCCATTTTTTGTCTGTTGTGGTAACAACTCTGTTCTATATTTGAGTTTATAGTCTGTTGTGTTTCTGAGGACATTCACATGGTGGTTGGTCATGATATAAATTTTCAAGTAATTTTTTATGAAAAGCCTATGAAGTTCAACAATGCTTGGGATAAAGTTGATTTGTTGTGGACACTAGCTTAAGTCTTCTTTTATGAACTTACACAAAACTTTATTTCACGTTCCAAACGAACCATCAGTGATCGCCTTTCTTAATTGGCTGCCTATCCTCTTCCTTACTGGTGCTCTTTTTTCTCGAGTTGTTTGCCTCTTTTTTTGACTCTTCCTTATATCTGAAATTTGCAACTTGCTTTTATGCTTGTAAGAGAATCTACTCCAACAAACTTTCCTTAAGTTTTAGTTGGTTGTTGATATGAAGTTTGGGGGACAAATATTCAAACCATTCCATAATCTAGAAACTTATTATGATTTACAAGCTACAACCCTATTTTGTATTTAATAAAGAAAAGTGTATACTTCTAATATTCTACTAAAATATTCTAAGAACCATATGTAAAAGTTCCCATTTTTGAGAAGTATATAGACAAATTTATTCAAATATATATAGCATCAGTTCCAAACTATTCATTTTGTTGGTGAAGTTGCATAATGCTTCTTTTAATGATCCCTAGTATTCCTACTTAGCTTATAGCTACTATTTCGTTCTTAGACTATCGGATGTTAGTTGTCTTGTATGATTTATATTTAGTACATAATCGGTGTGACTCGAGCAAAAGTCAGGTCGGCAACCACATTCTATCTTCATAATCTTCAGCCATAGGTTAATATGAGATGTGTGGAACATAGCATGATATTTTGATGGTTGCACCATAAGTTTGGAGTTAAAAAAGCTCGTATTATACTTGTCAGACGCTTATTACTTTTTTATCTGCAGGATCCCTATCTGGTCATACGCCAAGCTGATTGCAACTTGCTGGCTGGTCATACCTTACTTTAATGGCGCTGCATATGTTTATGAGCATTTCGTAAGACCAACATTTGTGAATGCTCAGAACCGTACTGTTAATGTCTGGTATGTACCGAGGAAGAAGGATGTCTTCAATAAAAAAGATGACATTATAACAGCTGCGGAGAAATACATTCAGGAGAATGGAGCAGACGCTTTTCGAGATATTATTGATAAGGTAACTACAAGGCTTCACCTCTCTGGAACCACCCTTGAAATCGGATTTTACCCTACACATCAAACATCATTTTTGTTGGGAATTTGGTTTCAGTTGGTTTATGTGTCTCACGAGTAATCTAACTTGTCTGCATTATGTATTTCTTTTCGCAGGCTGAATACAGAGGGACAAAAACAAGGAATGATTATGGCATTTTCGAAAACGATTACCAATACTGAGAACAGCGACCTGGTGACTGTGCAATTGACGATCATGTAATCCCCCTCACCATATTTTGAAAACAAGCCGTGGTGATATTTTCAGTCGATCATTTTGGCTTCTTATTACGTTTATAATATGTGTGCTGTGTTTATGATGTAATTATCATGCCGTTTGTATCTTGTTTTTATTTTTAGATTTTAGCTTAACGAAGGTGACTGCACAAAACAACTCTTATGTATGTCTGTTTGGAAATACATACTAGAGCAGTCTAACATAGAAAATAAGTCTCTTTTGGCTTTTGAATTTTAACACCTATGTACTCGTAGTCGTAGCTGCTATCTTATTCCAATACGATAGTAGTTACTCGGTTTAATACATGTTCCTCGACTGACTTTTTCTATATCAGAAATTGCCGTTGATTTTCTTCAAATTTGTGATATGATCGTAATTTTCACTTTTTTGATTTGGGGGTAAAATAAAAATCATTGTAGGCAAAGAGGAGAAATAAATAATTCTTGTATTTGATGAATATTGAACTGCATGTAAAAGTTTTTACAATGATAAAAGACCAAGATTTTTTTGCAACTAAGGGTGTTATTATTGCTTACGATTTAGAGCTCAACTTGAGTAAACCTCGATCAGAATTTAGCCAGAGTGGGCTCAACTCATGGTTGGGGCCAGTTCAAGACTTAATTGAGTCAAATCAAGTTTGCGTAGACTTAGCCGTAAAACAAATCAACAAACTCCATGACTTACAAATTATTCTATCAAAATTATGTTATCTGATAATTGTTTCTCGATTTTTTCAAGGAATAATTTGATTTTGAATAAGCTGAAAATCAAATATCAAACTGAGTTGACCGCACAATTAAGTTTTCAGATTCTAGTGGAGCTCTGTTGGTTCTAAGCTTCAATTATTGCGTGGATGGGTGAAGGGAATCCAAGGAATCAAGGGAAGACAAGGGGAGGAGCATGGAAGAGGCGAGCTTTGTGTTGGTGGTGGTCTAAGCTTACTTGGTTGGTTATGGTCATGGTCATGGTCATGGTCATGGTCATCAGTCACATTCTACATATGGAATTTTTGAAGAAAAATAAGTTATTTCCTAGTGTAAAACAGAGAAATTCCATTAATGATCTACATACATGGTTAAATTAAAGGGATGATACAATTGGGCAAGCAAGCATTCAGTATTCTTGCTCCACTGATAGATCTGAATAATCTTGTATGTTTAAGCTCCGTAGTCATGAACACATCATTCTGCACTGTTGTCCTCATCAGGATCGGCTTCACCAGAATCCAATGTTTCTGACAGAAGTTGCTGAGCTTCGGAAAGCGCAGATTCCTTATCTTCAGCAGCATATAGTATCTTCTTAACCGCAACGGCCATCTGCATCAGATGACAACGACAAGAACTCACATTAGAAGCAGCCATTTTACGTATAGTGTGCTAATGACCTTCAGTATCAAAACCGTTCTAATTGCTCAATAGGCCTGCACAGTTTTGTTCTTGGAAAATTTTCTAGGGCCTAAATATTATTTCACAATAATATTTTAGGCCTTGTTTACTTTACATTATTTCACAATTTTAGGGCCTAAAAATTAGTTAAACTAAATCAAAAGTAGGTCCTTTATTTATGAGGCTCATGCTCAGAATCACACCAAATTTTGAGAGTCTTGTGTAAAACTTTTATTTTACGCCTTATTTATTGTAAATATATATATTTTATAAATAAACTTAACATATTTTTTTTATGATTCACTTTTTCACATGGGGGAGAAAGAGAGCCTGTGAGATTGATCACCTCGCACACCATCACAGACCCCTCTGCCCCAGACTATGAGCAGACTTAGAAGAACCAATACAATCATTTTGAGTGAGCATGAGGAAAGTTTTGATTTTTAAGAAGACACTAACCGGCAAATTCTCTATTTCAGACGCCTGACAAAGTATTTCAATATCTCGCAGTTTTCCAAAGTAAAAGTCTCTTTCTTTTTCCAGCAGATCCACAGAAAGTTTCAGATCAGTAATCTGCATAAACAAAATTTTAGCAATGAAGGTAGAATACTACTGTTAAGTGAAGATTTCTTTTACCCCAAATACATTCAAATTGATGGGAGAAAGCCAAAAACATGCTGGAAGCTTTTCGTAGTGTAAATAAATGATTTATCAAAATAATTTGCAACAGGATAGTATGGCACAAAGATTAAAGAATGGTGAGGACATTAAAATTGTGTGGATGGTGTTAAAAGAGAGAGAAATCAGACCGATAAAAAGCATTAAAATCGGGAGATAGAAAGGGAAAAAGGAAAATGTAGAAACACAGGACTATTGTGTTGTTGAAGCTTCTGGCATTACCTCCTGAGATAGAACCAGAACTTCTTCTGAATGATCGACAGCGCCAGTCAGGGAATTTGCCGTCCCTTGTTTAAGCACTACAACAAATGAAATTTGAATAGCATTTAAGGGAATTTGAATGCTCAGATACTAGTAACAATAAGAAAAAGTACTCTAGATATAGGCTAACCAGTAGTCTTCTTAGGACCAGAACCAGAATTATACATCGGTTTTGAGTTCTTTTGAGTGGTTCTTGAAGGACGATCTTTACCACCCTTACATCTTCGTTCGACAGGATCATAGTTCCTTCATAAGTCCAACAAATAATATAATAATAAGTCGATAAAGTAGCTTAAAAACACTCAAAGGATAACTTGGGTGAAGAAGCTAAAAGCTGCATACTCGTTCATAATTCCACCATTGATAGAATCGCAATAGCGTTTCAACCATTGCAGAAACTCAAGGTTGTCCAAAGGTCGAGCTTTGACTAGTTTGTTAACATCAATATGCTGGTATCAAGAAAAAATTTATTACATAAAAAAGTTAACATTCAAAAAAAAAAAACACATACCAATAATAAACCAATTACTACACAAATCTACATGTATTAATCGACAAACTATCAATGGAGCATGTAATTCCTTGTTCATTTTATTTCCACCATAGCGAGATGTGTTGTAAGCTCGTCTTAGAAGGGTTTACTTTAAACTCTTCAAAATCCTTATGAAATTTCCTCAACCTAGCCAATCCAAAAAGGCAGCATGTTCTATCTAGTTCGTTTTTCAAAATGGAAAAGGAAAACTAAGCAGACAGAAAGTTTCATTTGAATATGCATTATTGTCCAACCATCTTAGTATTTGTATTCAAACACTATTTCGACATAGCAACCCTTGAGACGGAAATTCTTGAAAGGTAAAGGGTTACATATTAGCAGAATAAAAAGAAAGAAAGAAATCAAGAACAGTTTCTCGAGATGGATAAGAAGGTAATCAAGTAGTTAACTAATTACCTTATCGATCTTTAGCTTGTTGAAAACATCTTGCAAAACCTTATAATTTTGGATGAAATCATATTCTGTCTTGCCATCAAAGTTAACCTACAACAAAACCATATCCAATTACTTAACAAGTAAACCGAAAAGAAAGGAAACCACAAGTTAAACTTAGACAAAGAAAAGGTTTCGAACCTTGTGCATGGGAACGACTCCGGGAAAAGTCATATCCATCATTTGACATTGTACTGCACCAGATGCAGCCTATTCACCATAACATCAAGTGAGAAACCAAATGTATTCATGTTTTATTGAAGATTAGGAATAAGATACAGATAAATTCGTGTTTAGTATTCTAAAAAAAGTACTCTCAACTAAACATAAAGGTCACTCAAGATGGGCTAAAAAGGTAGACTTGTAAATACAACCTTAAACAGATATAACACCAAATAACAAGAAATTTTTCATACATTCATACATTGCTTGCATTTCTTGTTTATGTTAAGTTGTAAATGATGTTTTCTACTAAGGATTAATCGTTGCCATCATTTGTTATCGCTAAAGACATCTAACACCCCCAAATCTCCCATAGGTGCGACCGTGAGAGTCATTTAATGGCATTGGGGTAATGAAATGTTGTTATTGTATACCAGTATATTATTTGCAATAGTTTATCCATAAAGTAAAACAAAATAATAAAGCAAAAATGAATATTGAGCACTTGCATTTTCCAACTTTCAACCATGCTTCTAGCTACTCATTATCTCTTGAGATCTAAATGAGTTCAAGGATCTACTCGCTATTCAATACACAAAATCCCTCTATTGCTCCTACACTAACGATCTAAGAACCATCATTCTGATCACCAAATCCATCAAAAAGGCAAATGCATCCCATTTCAACCAAAGTTCATTTCAATTTTACCAAGAGTAAAGAAAATTACCAAATTCTTAATTGCCTAACAGAATACAACAAAAAGGACAAGACAACATCCTTACTTTTTCCTTTATTCTCTCCCAATCTCTTCAAACTAGATCTTTTCTCCAATCTCCTTCACATACTTTTGGCATTTAGCAAACTGTTAGGTACACCTAACAGTAAGCACTTGCTACTTAGACCATTTCATTTACTAAATACCAAAATATGAGATTCCCAAAAGAGGGTCATAAACTCATAATCATGAGGGACTGAATGTCAAATGCACTAATCACACCATAACAGCTGATTAAATTTCAACAAACCCCACATAAACAAAATTTAGAATATAGAAAAAACAATCAACAGTTATAAATGCAGTAAAGAAAAGTACTCCATCAATCTACAGGAAAAAATATGCTTGATTACATGATGAGTAAAACATCAATTTCTTACAGCATTGAAATGGGTACTTCTATGCACATAATACCAGATTTCACTAACAACCCAGAAAAATCTAGAACTCCTGGATCAAATTTCCAACATTTTACTGAAACCTCAAGAGAAAAAAATGTAAAACTAAAACTTCAACAGAAAAAAAGGAATTATACCTCTTCAATTTTGGACAAATTAAGTTGCAAGCGGTTGTTGATCCATTGTAAAATCTCATTCCTACCCACAAAATATGCACTATCCATCATCCCGATATTGGATGCCATTGTTTTACACTGTTTTCTTCTTCTTCCCCAAGAATGTAGTACAAGTTAGTCAAGGGCTCAAGAACCCTATTCCAAATCTTGGATTTTTATGCAAGTACAACCCACAAACAGTGAATCAAAGAAAAAAACAACAAATTAATGAAGAAGAGGAAATTAAATGTGGGAAATGGGAATTGAATAGAGGAGACCCCGCGTATTTATGGAAAGAAACGTTAAAAAAATATGGGTTGAATGAGCGTTATTTATGGTTATTAATTTAGGTATCCGCCATTAATATTACAATTGAAGAAATGACATGGAAAGGGAGAGGTGAAAAGGGGTATGTTTAATGTATAAATTATAATGGTATAAGT